>NW_019154099.1:8803605-8862959 GCF_002288905.1 Enhydra lutris kenyoni | reverse complement strand
GATATACTCCTCATCTGTCCAACTTGTTTAGAGCATATATAATAGTATATATCATGATATATACTATATATATATCTATATATATACTATATATCATATAGCATATGATATATACTATATATCATAGTATATTATATGTAGGACTACCATGTGAGCAGCATTACAGCTTCTTCCTAGAATGGTTTTCTCCATGCAGTATATGGAAGTTGCTTCATCTGCTACAAAAGGCTTCTTCAAACACCTATGTTTTCTGCACTTAAAAATTCCTATTTTTAGGGTAGTCCTCAAATATTTAAAGACAGACCTATCATGTGATCCCTTAACTTCACTCCAGAGTATATTCCTGAAAGAATTGAAAGCAAGAAATTGAACAAGTATTTCCACACCTATGTTCACAGCAGCATTATTCACAACAAAAGTTGGAAACAGGTCAAATGTTGAGTTTAGAAAAACAATAGGTGGCACACCCATCCAGTGGAATATTAGTAAGCCATAAAAAGGAATACAATTCTGATACATGTTGCCATATGGATGAACTTTATGAACATTATGCTAAGTGAAAAAGTCAGATACAGGGTGACAAATATTGTATGATGTCATTTATGTGAGGCATCTAGAATAAGCAGATTCCTATAGATGGAAAAGAGAATAATAATTACCAGAGGCTGACGGGAGGGCAGAAAGAAGAGCTCTATAATGGATACAGAGTTTCTGTTTGGGATGATAAGAAACTCCTGGAGATGGATGGTGGCAATGGTTACACAACTGTGCAAATGTACTTAATACTACTGAACTACATGCTTAAGAATGGTAAAGTTTAGGGGTGCCTGGGTGCTCAGTCGACTGAGCATCTGATTCCTGGTTTCGCTCAGGTCATGATCTCATGGGTCTTAGAATCAAGTCCCACATTGGGCTCTATGCTCAGCAGGAAGTCTTCTTGGGATTTTCTCTCCCTCTTCCTCACCCCCTGCCCCACGTCCCCCACATTCTCTTTCTCTCTCTCAAACGAATAAATAGATCTTTAAACAAATGGTAAAAAAATTTATTTTAGATTTTATTTATTTGAGAGCGAGAAAATGCAGGGTGAAGGGCAGAGGGAGAAGCAGACTCCCCGGCGAGCAGGGAGCTCAATGCAGGACCCAATCCCAGGACTCCAGGAACATGACCCGAGCCAAAAGCAGACACCCAACCAACTGAGCCACCAAGGCACCCCAAAAATGGTGAATTTTATATTATGTATTTTTCATCACATACCCTAAAATTTTTACTTAGGACAGTTCAAACCATTAGGAGAGTCTGCTCTCCTCAGTCAGAGCAGGGCCAGGGAGGGAGCTACCTGATGGAAACTTCCACCCAGTCAGCACTCCCCAGTGCTGCCTGGCATTTTTAATTACCACTAGCACCTGACTGTTTCTCATAGTCTCAACTGGGGGCTGTGTCAGTTGGCCCCTGTCAGATCCTGATTGCCCTGCAGAAGCTGCCTTCCCAGGTTGTAATTGTCTTTTCAGATCAACATGGTGCAAGGACGGTAATCATTTGCTTGAACCTGATTGTGTCCTCAGCGTGACACTAGCTGCTGGGCATAACAGAGCGTGAATGGAATTCAGCTGACTTGAAATGTGGTCTCACACCAATGGGCTTTCTCCCCACCCATTCCGCGGGTGATCCCTCTCAACTTCTCTGGCATCACTGTGGCTTCTATGCCTTTGTCAGTACCGGCCAACTGTCAGGGTAGAAACGGCATCTTGTGCTCATCTGAGTTTCTCATTGATGACCTCTCTATCAAAAGAAGCCTGTCTAGACAGCAGATCAAAATTATTTTTTCCCCTCCTCAGCTGCCAGGACCATTCTTATCTCCGAGAATCAAATCTGTTCTGTGAGCTCATATATCATCATTACCTACAATACAAATTCTGAAATCAAAGCAGACCTGGCAATTTTATTGATGCACGGAGCGGAACAGAGCCCAGGTCACCCTGAATCGGTTGCGCTGGCTTTGCCTTGCCGACAACAACAAACATGTCACTGACAAAAATACCAGTAAAAAGATGACTCGGTAAGTTCAGTGCAGAAGGTAACTTGTCAGTGACAAAGGTGGGATATTTTTATCCATATAACTCAATGCTAATGCAATTGGTGGATATAACACCTGACTGAAAATGTGTCCCCTGGGGAGCGAGGAGAAGCAGAAAGCACTGGAGTCGGCTTGTTTTCAAAGTCATTTTTCTCAATATAGCCATAATTTAATCAGATGATCTTAACAAGAGCGAAGGAGTTGGGGACCCAAAGCAATAACCAGTAAGCCAGCTTTGTCACTCCTAAGCATGGCCCCTGGATCGGCTTTGTAAGGCACAGATAATATGTCACACCTAGGTCGCAGTTTTCTCATTTGTGCAGTGGAAAAATTACATTGTATGACTCTGCTATTTTGAAGGTCTGATACTGTTTGTTAAGTGTCTGAAAATCTTAGAATAGAAAGAATTATAAAAATGGGTGTACCTCACTCTATCATTTTATAGTTGGTAGCAAGGTTTGAGGTAGGGAAAGAAAGATGCCCAACCATGAGAGGTTACTGTCTGTCCCTTTAAGAGAATGCCGCTGGGGAGACAGGGAGGATGGGAAATCAGAAAGAGGGAGGGTGTCAGTTGACTGGAGGAAGAAGGGAAGGAGGAAGAGTAAAGACGTGGTGTCAGGGGACCCTAAAGCTTACCCTCAAGTTTGATGATTTACTGGAAAGACTCCCAAGACTGAGAAAAGCTGCTATATTTGTGGTTATGGTTTATTAGAGCAAAAGGACACAGAATGAAGTCAGCATTGAAGTCAGGAAGGGAAAAAGGCACATCGGGTGGGTTCTGGGAAAGACCAGCGATGTAGTTTCCAGTTGTCCTCTCCCAAAGGAGTCACACAGACCACACTCAATTCTCCCAGCAACAACGTATGACAGCACATATGAATTATCGCCAACCAGCCTTCACGTCTAGAGTTTTTCCTGGGGATCAGCGAGTCACATAGGCATGGAGCACCCACATGACTGACCTTGGCTCCTCAGTCCCCAGCCCCCTCAGAAGTCAAACTGATACAGGACTTCAGGAATACAGAAAAGAGGCCTTCGCCATAAGTCACATGGTTGGCATAAACGGTCATGGCCCAAGGCCCCAGGTATACAGAGATGCTGCTATCAGGCAGGATATTCCAATGACCTGGAGTTGATCTCCTTGGAGCAGTCAAGGACCACACTCCTTTCTTTAGAACGTGCAATGTTTGGGCACCCCCAGTCGGCTCAGTGAAGCCTCTACTACACAGAAATGGAAGAGTCCAAATTCCTTCCACCTGCCCATCTGGCTAAATGTGCTCAAGCCTACATGCTCATACTACTTACAAGTCAAAGTTATTGCAAATACACAATTCATCCATTATGGCTCCTCTCATTTAAGAGTCTTCTGATAGCCTTTATTTTCAGATATGATTCACCAAATTTCTTTCAGAACTCAAGGCTGGGAAAATGTTTACTTCTCATGTTACCTTCTCATGCACTTCTTCTAAAAGCCAAAAACGTGACTGTAACACAGCAACTTTCCCTTTCCCTTGGCTGCCAGGATGGTCACTGTTTAGGTTTGTGTTCATTGTAGCAACTTCTCTCGGCCTGTTTTCTGCCCTAATCACTGTCTTCTCTACCCGTCTTCCTTATGACAGAGTAGAAAGAGTACACTTTGGAACCCAAATGTGCGGATTCAAATCCTGATCATCAACATGATGTGTGGCCTTGGATAATCACTTAACCCCTTTACACCTGTGCCCTTACTGGTAAAACAATTTTTTAAGGTTGTTGTGAGGACTAGAGTTAAGGATGGAAAATGTCTGGTGTTGGGTAGGTGCTAAATTAAAAAAAAAAAACAAAAAAGCTAAATAAAAAGTAGCTTTGCTTCATGTGCACTAACGCCACCTTCCCATGGGTTGCTCCCTGATGAGTACAGGAATACCAAGGTAGGATCATTCCGGGAAATGGAGTACCCCTCTAACAGAAAACTTTGACCCAACGGCCTTTCCAAACTTCTTTAGAACTACATTGTGGTCCAAACTGCCTCCACAAGAACCCCCTACTTCCACCCTCTCTCTCTGACTCAAGTCAAATCTGCGTTACGGTCCAATGGTTGCCTCACCCTATCCTGGATCCCACCTCGATTTCTTTCACACCGGTTTTCATAATAAGTTTCTTGCATATTTAATCTCATTTGGGCCTCTGCTTCTCCAAGGCTCCAGACTGGTCTGTAGACTACTGGCCTAAAATGTGGTGACTGACAGAGAGAACTTCTCTTCCCTCCTGAGAGGACTGCACCCTTCATGGACCCAACATGGTACTAGTACCTTCCTTATACTGTGATCTTAGTCCCTGCTCTGCAGCAAGCTACACAGATGGTAAATGGAGACACTTCCCCCCCCCCCCACTCTTCCTGGGTTACTCAGTTGCACTCTGAAAGGATGGGCTGGTCCCCACAGCTTCCATCTTGGTCAGGAGATGTCCAGATGAAAAGAAACATCACAAAGAGGATGCCAAGTCCTCAGGGGGTGGATGGGGCTGTTTAAAAGTTTTGATCTGCATGTTTATAGGCAGCATTTCCTTTCCTAAAACCAAACACCTCCCACCAAGGAGCATTCCTCCTTGACTGACTAAATTACATTTTAACGCAGATTCTCAGCTGTTTACCTTGCCTACCTGAATCAATAAGGCACCGAGAGCAAATAGCTTGACATCTATTAGCTGAATCAGTGTGAAAACAATGTTGAGCTTATTGTGCCTCCAAGTCTGTTCAGGGAACTGAAACTAATTGAAACTATTTTAAGAGTCCATGAATTTGGGGCAGTCTTGATGCTAGCTAGTCTCGGCCAGGACTCTAGTTCTTTTGAGTATGTCTGCATTATTAGATCATCCACTTACAATGTACTTACACTCAACTGGCACCATTTCCCTGTTTCTAGATACAAGCCCCAATCACAGCCATGGCTCCAACATGGAAGAAGAGCTTGCATCAGCCCTGAAGCCCAGAGGACCCAGCTGAGGGGAGAGGCGACAGAGTAAATGGATGGCCCTGGGCAGTCACAGGTAGGCAATCAACAACAGGTGTACAGTAAAGCGAGATCTCAACCTACAGATGGAGCCTTTGGACATGGCATCTGGTAGCTGGAAATGGGCAAGTATTTCCAGCACAGAGGTGGTCAACCCAGGAAAGTCTGTCAGGAGGTAGAATGGCGCCATTCCCTGAGAAGAAAGGATCCTAGGCAGGGAAGCACAGCAGGGACACAGGCTGGGACAAAACCAACCAACCAACCAACCAACCAACCAACCAACCAAGAAGCTAGTTATTAGCAGGAGACTGGTGTGGAAAATATAGCAGGAACCCAAGCTCTGCAAATGGTTTCCAAGGTCAGAGTAGGAGGAGTGGCAAGGCAAACAGTGCTCCAAGGAAACACTCCTCATGATCCTAAGGCCAGGGAGAGGATTAGTGTCTGACCTCCTGCAGCCTCTAGAGCAAGGCTAATTTTCCTACAGGCCTTTGGAGTGGGGCCGGGAAAACAGAAAAGGATCAGGGAAGAAAGGGTTAAATAAAGAAAGCCCCAGAGACTGAGATACAAGCAAAACAGTGAGGCAAAAAGCACAAAAGATGAAGATGTGTAATAAGGGACCCCCTATGACACTCTGTCGTCAAAGCCATCATCAGGGAGGATTTGGGCTTCTTTTCCCTCTGTTTCCCAGGCCTCAGGTGTGGCTCGCCACACAAGGGACACAGAGGCTGGTGGTATTCTGTCGGGGCCCAGCACGTTCGGCAGTTAACTCAGTCTCTGTAACTTGGCCCTTCTCATACCTGGGTCGCAGGCCCAAGACAGGCCCCCTGCTGCCCCACCAGTTGCCAAGAGACAGAATGGAGTTTCCATAGGTGCCTCAGCCAACTTTGTCCAAAGGAGCACTGATCTCAGGAGATCTGCAAATGGAGGGACATTTGCGCCACTGATATACCCTATTTGGCTTCTCTTCCCTTTGGAGTGTGTCCAAGATTACCTGTGCATTCTTCTTTCTCCTTAATAAGGAAATCAGAGGCGTTTCCCTTTGCCACCTGCAGCTCCAGAAACCATGAAGCCCCATGAATGCAGGGGCTCTTCCACCCTCCAGCCGCAACCCCCACCTCCACAATGTATTCACTCTGCCTTTCCCAAGAGGTGGCGCCAGGTGTTCAGCCTCTGCCCCTCCACTGACACCCCATTGTCTGAGTTTTGCTAACTTTCCTCCTTTCTGGGAACTTCCATTTTAGCTGCTCATTTGCTTAATTACATCTATTGCTGATACTCACAGAAAGACTGAAGATGTAACAGATGGTGCCTTGGGATGGATGGATGTTATGGATTCAGAACTGTCAACACACCTATCTCGATCCCATTTTAACTTTCACTTTATGTTCCCCTGTGGACTGCTGGCGATGAACTGCAGGCGCCTGGATTCATGTGGAGTTTAGTAATTCTCTTTCCCTCCTGTGCCTCCTCCCCCATCCCCTCTCTCTGTATTCAGCTTCCCAGTGCTTTTGTAATGATCTCTGTAACATCTTTAAAAACCATTCCACCTCATTTAAAATGGGGCATAAATGATGGGGTTTTGACACATTAAGTAATAGCAAGAAAACATTTTCAATATTCTGCATTTTTCCATTAAGCTCCAAAAAAATAGTGATTAGAGGAGTCCCATTCTCTCTCCACAGTTAACGATGTGTTAGCCCTGGTTTCATTAAAAACCTCATTATTCAAAGATTTACAACTCAGTCCAAGAAATCGCCCCTGAAGTTGAAAATAGATCCAATCTCAGTTTAGGAAATTTTTAAAGAATCCGAGTGGCCAATGAAGATACCGGTTAATTAATAAATGTGTCGGGATGTTGAAATGATGGCCCCAAATCAACAGAATAAAACTTAACACACGTTATTGTTGAGAGCTTATATGAGGGCTGAAATATCGGAAAACAGAATGGATACGTGGGAGTTAGAAGACCTGACTTTAGTCTTGGCCCTGTTTCCAAATAGCTGGCTCTTAAAATATCAATTGATTAGAAAGTACACATTTAATTCCCCACTCACAGGAACTATGACTCTGGAGAAGCGGCTGATTCCTGCGCTGGCATGGTGCGCGTGAGCCCAGAACATCTGGCTCTGCCAGAAAGTAAGGAAGTGCTCAAAAAAGTGATGGGAACAAGGCAAAAGGACATAGGAGCCACGCTGAAGTGTTCTCACTGCCTAAATCTGGCACAATGTGAGCAACAATATGTTTAAATATGGTAATAATTTATGAGAGACAGAGTCAGAGAGACAGAGATTGAGAGCCAGAGTGAATAATAAAGAAAATTGGGTAAAATGTTAACCATTGTGAATCTGGATAAGTGATTGTGGGTGTTCTTGGTCTATTATTCTTATAGTTTGGAAATTATTTTTTTAAAAAAGCTTTTTTTTTTTTTTTTTTTAAGTGTGCAAACTAAGAGCTACCTGGCTTTAGCATTCAGATAGGAAAAAAAAAAAAAAAAAAACCTGGTGATAAAATGTGCAATATGAGCTAAAAGTGCAATTAGAGTTAAAATACCCTATTCCAACATTAGAACACGTCTGGAGTGCTGGGTTGGCACCTGCTGAGTTTTTCTCATTAAGTGAGACTCTGAAAAACTTTAGGTGTATTTGCGGAAAGGTGACTGGAATGGTAAACGATTTGGGAAATTGAAGGAACTAGCAAGAGAAAACTGAGCTGGGCACGGGGGAGGTGAAAATTATTATCAGATATTTGAAGAACGGAAATGCTCCAGAGAATAAATGTATTCACTCTAGCTCTAGGGGACAGGCCGGTAGGTAGATCTGGCTCCACATGAAGAATAACTTTTTACTATGAGATTTTTCTAGAAATGAAACAGCTGACCCAACACCAAGTAGTGAATTCTTCTTACTGTTTTAGTCTTTACAGTGATTAATCAGGAAATGCTGTCCAAAGAATTGCCACCGTGAGGGTTGGCTAGTCTAGATTGGTGTTGTCTTATCCATTGGCCAGAAAACTTTGGAAATCCTTGGAATTATTTCAAGAGGTGTTCAAATCCATATGCACTCCAGGTATATTTAAGACCAATAAATAATGTCTTTCACTTGCATTCATTACTGTTTTCCAAATATATAGATGCTATTTGATTAACAGTTTTTCTTTGAAACCTTTCAGAATATACATACCTTTATGATTTTACCTTTTGTTTCAGTATCCATCTTAAAAGAATAGCTATAATCATGTGATTTTTTTTTCTTTCCTTTGTTCTCTTATAAAAGAAGGCTTAAAGAAAAAGAGACAACCCATTTTCTTCAATAGGAAGAACATTGTAAAGATACAAGTTAATCCCTAAATTTATAAGTTTAATGCAATTTTAATTAAAATCGCAACTATTTTTTGCAGCGGGCAGTTGCACGGAGGTTTGAGAAACTGTTTCTAAAATTTGTTTGCAATTTTTTCAAGAACGTTCTGCCCCTCCCCCTAAAGAATTTAACAAAAGGATTCATGTCCTACTGGATAGAAAGCTCAAAACTGCTATAATGGAGCTGAAGAGGACTTTGGATGAACGGAAGAAAAGAAAGAATCTCAAACCAGAACTCAGGGATGTGAGAATTCAGCATGTAATCAATATATAACAGCTATGTGTTGTAGCGAAAATAAAAGGCACTTAAGGCATTGTAAACACAAGGATTCAATTCAGATATGTACTTACAGAGTTGTTGAAAGGGCTTAGAAGCAATTTCAGGACAGGGCCTCTGGAATGACCATACATCCTGCAGCCTGCCTGCCAAGACCCCTACTATTTTAGCCCTTATCAGAAAGGGAGGGGATTCCGAACGCCACTGCTGTACCAAAGTTAAGAGTGCACTATAGAAGCTGTGACACAGGGAGCTGGAAATTACCATCTCCACTGCCTTAATTTCTAGCCAAAGAATGAACACTGGACTGTTCTACAGAAATGGCCCATGTGTCCAAGACCTTCACAAACCCGCCTGAACGTGCCTACCTTGGCAGCACCTAATTTTTACCGAGAATTCTAGTTGCAAAAATCAGTGCTTGGTTAGGAAAGAAGGCCGGGTTAGGAAAGAAGGCAGATGGTCAGTACCAGCGTATGTAAAACAAGTATTATCAGGAAAAATTTATAACATGGAAAAACAATAGCTACTGATTATTTGGAAAAGGGCCACGGACACTCATATATAAAAAGAATAATAATGATGATAATAATAATAGACCATGGATCTAGAGCAGAGGTTAGTTAAACCTGTAAAGGACCAGATAGTACTTTTTATTTATTTTTTTTTTAGCCAGAAGTCTCTGTCACATCTACTCAGTTCTTTCACTATAGCAGTAAGGAAACATAGAGAATACATAAATAAATGAGTGTGGCTGTGTTTCAATAAAACTTTATTTATAAAAACCAGTGATGGGCCAGATTTGGCCCATGGATTGTAATTTACCAGCTTTTGGTCTAGAAGATAATCACTGAAGTACCTTTGTAAATTAAGATGTGCTGATGTGATTATTGATAAGTGCTTACCTATTATAATTGTTTTTCTTGCAGTCTTTTGGTTTGGAAACATCATTTGTAGTAATTTCATTTGAAAACGGAATACTTTGCTCTGTGTGTTGTCTTTGTCAAAAAAGAAAAGAAGTTCTTAAAATGCCAAGTCATTCAACTTTAAAAGTCTCTTTGCGCCTGAACAGTTCCTTAATCCAGACACTTTCACAAGGGGTATGTGGCAGATCAATGGACGCCTTGCTTATGTCTTTGCCCTGAAAAAAGAGGACAGTAATCTAAAATTGGTATGTGTGAACCAAATCACTACCTTTTATAAGACAGCCACATCCTATCAATATTGCCAAAGAGTCTGAAAACAGCTCTTTTGAGGAAGGTTCTACTGTTTCTTGTCATGTCTATACCAATATTTTCATCTTCCTCCAAAATCACAAGCACACTTACCCATACACTCACACACTTACTGCCATTTTTTTATGACTCTAGTTTATCTATCACCAAGTGCCTTCTTTCTCAGTCAACTTCATATAACCAATTCATAAGAGCTCCTAATTATACTTCTATTCCATTAAGCTCAAGACCCCTAGTTTAGAACTACAGTTTATTTGGCTAAGAAGTAGTTGATGTTTCTATTGATGTTGGCTCATCTCAGTTCACATATACCTCACTGATCAGAAATTTTATAGCAAAAAAATTTTAGAATCAGATGTTTTTTGAACTGGGATAGATAGACTCTTGAGATTATCAGGGTCAATGCTTCCTTTTTTTGTAGAACAAGAAATTGAGTTCTGGAAAGGCAGACTCACATTGTTGTACAGCTCAAATCTGGAATACCTGCTCTTTGGGGGGATTAAGTCTTCTAATAGAGTTTTCTTATACCGTAAACCACTTCAGAAATGTTTTTAAAATATGAAGGCCTGAGGGAAAAGCTCACCCACATTTGTTTGGAATACTTAACTTTATATAAATTAGTTTTCAATATAAGCTGTTTACTCTTCTCTTATAAATGCCATATTAGTCTTTTAATTTCCTTAAGTAGATTTCTCTTCCAAATTTCCTGTAATGTATTCATTGTTTTAGGGCTTATAATAAATAGGGTCTATAATAAATAGAGCCTCAAAAAATCATGCTGTCAATGTGAAGACAGAGCAGAAATATGTCAAGAGCAATTTTTCCAGACTTTGTTTGTTACATAGACAAAATACAATTTCGTTTATTCAGGAAAACCATACTAATCTCTTACTTAACCTCTGATCATGCACCTTGGGTATAGGCATATGTCTAACAGGACAGGGATCAAAATAGCTCCTGTTCTGAACATTAGGAAGGCTGACTTCAACCCCAGTGTCATCTTCTCCTCGATGAGTTTTGCTCCTCTTTGGTCTGAACATTTGAAAAGGATCTTGTCAGCAAATCTGGGCACTAGTTATCTTGGTGAATAATGGGAACATCTTGTCTCAGTAGAGGAGATTAATGCTACTTCTGTAGAATAGACTCTGATATCTGGACTAAATTTAATACCCGAGGCCAAAGTTTCAGTAATGGCTTGAAAATCTGTATTGCCCAAACATGTGGTATAAGATACAAAAAATCATCCTTTATCACAGCACAGAAAAAGGTCTAGCTCCTCAGTTATATTAAAAAAATTACTAATCTTTCTAAAAGTAAGACGAATTATACTTGAGTGGTTTGATGTATCTAGCAAGTGGGGTGATAATGTGGAAATATCAGAAATCATTTAAATGAAGAATAATGAGAAATGAACACTAAATATATATCCTCAGGGAAAGCTGGGGAGTAAAATTCTTAAATCCCTAGGCAGGAAAGGGATTTGGGCTAAATTATTACCATACTGTTAAGGAGAATGACATAATAGGCCTTTCTTAGGATAACTTTTTAACTGAGTGTTTTGAAAACACATATGTTATCACATGACTTCTCAAAGTTCATCTGAACCCAAGAGTTCATTAATAAGTTCAAGATCAACTAATTCTTCATTTACATTTATCAGAAGAACACAGGCTTAGTTGAAATGCATAGTTTTCAAAAGAATTTAAGAAATTTCTTTCTTTGAATAAAGAAAGCAGACTATGCAGAGTTTTTTTTTTTTTTTTTAAATCTCTCTCTCCAATTCCTCAAACCATAATGTTTCTAAATATAAGAAAATGGTTTAGCAAATCAGGAATACTGTCAGATTCATGGAAGATACAGTGCACATAAGAACTTCATGTTACCTGTATGATATGGTAGCTGAGGAACATAGCCAAAGAATCACTTCTGTAGGAGGTCAAGATATTTTCCTACAGTAAAAGCTTCTTCAAGAACTTTTCCCATATCTTTTATGAAAAAAAATAAAAATTACTTGAGGATATAGTCCAGCAAAACAAAAAAGGAAAAGGAGGGGCAGTGTGGGTTCATACAAACAGTGAAACTAAGCAGAAATTAACTAAGAAGAAATTCCAGTAAAAAAATCTGTGCAGCAATCACAGAAAGAAATGAGTCCAAGTTAAACGAGACAAAAGGTGCCATGCTATTTTCAAGAAGACAATACAATCTATTATGTTCTTTAAATAATGTTTTAAATAATCAGATAAAGGCATAGGTCTCTGTTGTTAATAAGGAAAAAGAGATAATTAACATTTCCAAGAGTTGAAAAAAAAGGCTGCATAAGGAAGTCAAGATTCATATATAAAAACACTAAATTTATTACAGAAGTAGGGAGCTGAAGTAACGGATACTGAAATGTGAAATTTGCTGAGGAGAGAAGTCATTCAGATAGAGGACAGAGAGAACCTATGGTTTCCAGCCAGGGCAGTTGGTGGTTCTTCTTAAGTGAGGGTGAAGCATTTTACCAAACTATGAACTTTTGTACCTTAAACTCAGACCATTTGCTAAACGGAATTATGACACTAAAAAAATGGTAAGAAAAAGTAAAGTATTTCTTGAGGCTGTATAAAAGACCAACATAATCTGAAGTTGGTCTACCTTAAAAACAGAGCAGAAGGAAAATACAGCTTTGTCAAGCATGGCCTTTTCTGTTTGTGGCTTGCAATATAAGGTACCTTCGGCTCAGGTCATGATCCCAGGGTCCTGGGATCCAGCCCCGCATCGGGATCTCTGCTTGGCAGGGAGCCCACTTCTCCCTCTCTCTCTGCCTCCCTCTCTGCCTACTTGTGGTCTCTCTGTCTGTCAAATAAATAAATAAAATCTTAAAAAATAATAAAAAAAAAAGCTGTATAATCATCTGCACAGGTGGATGGACCCCCACCTGAAGTCTGATTTAAATGCTCCACTACACACACACCAAGAGGGTATAAAAAGTTTATTACTACACAACTGAGATCTCTGGGGAGAGCAGGGTGGTCCTCTTGAGCAGGTCCAGAATGGCTTGAAAGAGCCGAGATAGGTGACTGGTCTGGGTTTTTATTGTAGTTAGGGGGTGGGGCTAGGAAGAGGGTTTCTGCTTGGCAAGGGACTTGCATTCTTTGAATCTCCTACTGGCGCCAAAGAAGGAAACACCTTGTTTTCTTATCAGCTTGTCCAGATGTGGGGGGCACCAGGGAAGAAGAAGAGTTGAGGCTTAAAAGCTGCCAGCAATAAAACTTTTAAAAAATGGATTATTCTCATTAGAAAGGCCAGCACTTAATGTTCTACTCCACATAAAGTAAAATGAGCAAAGGCAGGAAAGCAATAGACTTAGCAGAAGGTAAGATTGGTTAAACTGGGTCCCTAAGTCTCTCCTAAGAAATTCTTGTAAGAATTCTCTGCTTAACAAAGGGGGGAAATCTGGCAGCACTGATCACATTTAGGATGGGGGTTTCTTCCCTTCTAATAAGACTTTTGTTTTACTCTGTCTTGAGAAAGGATCATAAACAAAAGGCAGAAGAGAGAAGACAGGATTTCTCAACAGTGATGTGTAGACTAGGGTCTTACCATTGATTATTATTTTATGAAATTGCTACAAACAGATACATGGAAGCCTACTTAGCTAATAAGGAAATCGTATGGCCAAGGAAAATTCAAGCATAGTGACATCAGCCTGAGACTGTTTAAATTTTTTTTTTTTAAGATTTTATTTATTTATTTATTTGACAGAGATCACAAACAGGCAGAGAGAGGAGCCTGGGAAAGCAGGCTCCCTGCTGAGCAGAGAGCCTGATGTGGACCTGGGATCATGACCTGAGCCGAAGGCAGAGGCTTTAACTCACTGAGCCACCCAGGCACCCCTTTTCAATTTTTAAGGCAATACCAAGATTCTTGAACTTCCCTGAGGGGACGTGAGCTGCTACATCTTTGTAGCTTCCAGAACTCTCTAGGGACCATCTGAACTGTAGCTTTAGAGCACGACTAACGAACACTGAGGAAATCATCAGGAACATGAAGGATGATGGACAGAGAAAATCCTTCCAGAGAGCAGAGTTAGCAAGCCTGCAGGATGTGGGCCAGTCCTCCTCTTCTTCAACTAGGATATTTAAAAACTGAAGTTACCCTGTCCTTCTCCACCATTATATATGTTGGGTATATTTAGGATGAATAATTATCTTTTGGACAAAACTTCTTAGACCACAAGGAACCATATTAATTACGATAGAAAGATTACAGTGTAAGTCCAAAGATACAGAACTTTGTAGAGCTTCATATAGTAACTGATGAGACTTGGAGTTTTCTCCTTTGAGGATAGGCTAAGTGCGTTCTGTGTAGGATTGGGGATTTCTGAAAGTTCCTGTGTGGGACAAAGTATTTGTATAGATGTTGTGTAGCAAAGATAGACCCTGTTTGTTGCCTACTCAATAATTTCTCCTCCTGTATCCCTTCTAGCAATCCCAAATCATATTCAGCTATCACTATGCATTATGTGGGCTTCACCCCAACTCAGGGCATGAATGGTGATTAGTTTATTCGATCATGGAAAACCTATTCTCTTTACCAGTGGTTAAATGACTTCCTCCCTGACTTTGTATGTTGTTTTATAAGGATATAATGCAATGCTGAGGGGAATGCCTTGAAAATTGTAGAAAACCACACCCAAAGCCTAAACATTCTTTAAATTCAAAATTATTCATTAGGTAACAATAATTAATAATTTTATTATTGCAATAGGATACAATCCTGGCCAAGGAAATGGAAGGGAAAAATCTTCTTGGGAGGGTTTCTAGTAAAAAATGTTCTCACTCTTTAAAATGGATATAGGTAATAACTTGTTCCTTCTTGACTTTGTATGTTGTTTTACAAGGATATATCAGAAGCTCCTATTGTTACAATGCAGTGCTGAAGGGGAAGCCATGAAAACTGCAGAAAATCAGACCCAAAGCCTAAACGTTCTTTAAATTCAAAATTAACTAACAGTCTCCTTATTATGGGAGGCAATAAACCCTTCACTGTTTTAGAGATTTTTAGCCAGATTGTCTGTTACTTATAGCCAAAGGCAATCTAATGGAAACCCACTGATATAATCATAACTTTGTAAATGCTGTTTGTTTCTTAAATATTCAGAACATATAGAAGGACACGGAATATGTAATAATTATAAAACACAGTGTAATTTTCAGAAACCTTTTTGATGTTCTTTCAGCATTGGTGGGTCAGTGGGATCAAGAAATAGAAGCTTTAGTGCATTATTTCAAGAGTGTGTCAAGAGTCCTTGTGTATTTCTGCTTGCTCTCCTTTGTGCTTCTGCCATCACCATAAGAACATGGCCAGGCTAGCCTGCTGGAGGATTACAGACACGTGGAGCAGAGATACAACCTGACACCAAACTAGATCTGCTAACACGAGCTGCCCCCATCTCCAAAGGGAGAGCAGGGCGGCATAACCACCTAACCAATCGCTCCAGAAGCATAAGCAATAAACACTGATGTTGTAAGCCACTGGACTATCTCAACTGTTTCTTATGCAGCCTTATTGTGGCAACAGATAGCTAACACAGGTTGCTCCTATGCATTCTGAGTCTCCTCGGTTCAGACACATGGTAGGATTGCTTTCCCTTCATCAACTGAAGTGAAGCATGGCCGTGTGACTTGCTTTAACAAGTGAAATGTAAGTAGATATAATCTGCCTCTCTTCTGGGTAAAGGAACTTAATTACCTATGTAAGAACAAGGCAGTTCATCTCTCCTGTGCGTGCTGATGGTACAAGCACCGATTGAAATGGAATTGCCATTAGCCTGGGTCCCTGAGTGACAGCAACAACCGGGAACTACCTTGTTGACCTGTACAGGTACATGGCAGGAACTAGAAGAAAATTTTTGTTCTGCTGAGGCACTGAGCTTTGAGGGTTGTTCATTATCACAGTATAACGTAGCCTATGCTGACTGATGCAGGCTGTCCTAGCAGACTTCATTGCATAGGTGACATTTGAGGTTGGACTTGAAGGTGAAGGATCACTTGTGTGCTATCCACAAAAAAATGATGTAGTCAGCGAGAACAACTAAAGCAAAGACCCTAAGGCGGGAGTGTGCCTAACATGTTCAAGGAGACCTATGTGTAGAGTGGAGAGAGGGGGAAAATAGCAGGTGGTGAGGCTGGGGACATGAAGAGGGTTTTCAGGTCATGTAGAACCCTACAGTTCATTCTGAAGACTTTGGCTTTTAATCTGAGTGAAATATGGAGAACTTGCAGGAATTTGAGCAAATAATGACATCTGACTTGAATTTTAACAGTATAGAATGGACCACCAGGATCAAAGCAGGAATAGCAGTTAAAGTTGGAATCTAGCAAAAAGATGACAGTGGTGGCTAGGACCAGGTAGCAGCTGTGGAACTGATAAGAAGTGATTGGGCTTTGCACAAATTTGGAGGTAGCATCTGCAGGATTTTCTTAATGTGGGATGTGAGAGAAAAAGAGAAGTTGAAAATGACTCCAAGGTCATTGGTCTGATGCAAAGGAAATGCAGAAGCAGAAAAGGAAGGTCTTAAAAGCCAGGCAGGAAAAGTGGGCATTTTATGATGTAACCAAGGAAAACTATTTTGGGGTTTGTGATAGCAAGACTTGGAGATTATGTATGAAGTGAGGAAATGAATATAGTAGAGAGATTAATCTATAGCATACAAAGAGGGTGGTGATAGATTAGAGGGGGTGGATACAAAAAAGTATCCCAAGACGGTCCCAGAAACATTATCCAGGAATGGCTCCAACTAAGTGTGACAAAGGAGAGGGCAAGAGGGAAGGTCAAGAAGAGGGCAATGAGGAAGGAGAAAGATAACAAAAGGGCACATTCTGCTTAGAATGAAAATTAACTTGCCGTGAAGGAAAGCATTGTTGTGGCCCTCCAAAAGATCCAGGGAGAGGGCTGCTTCTCTCTTGCTTTAATCAGATAATGCAAATATCTCCAGAAGTGAGTGACTAAAATAGGCAACACAGACCACTGCAGGGGTTCCCTCCTCTCTTTGGCTTCATGCTGCTTTAGTTTAGATACTGTTTCAGTGGTAAGCAGAGGAAGAGAGGATACACAGATCCACCCTTTCAGACTAGAGCAGGATTGAAATAAATTGACTATGTTCAGCAATAAAGAAATAAATATAGTTAATCCACTGATAAAGAAGTAATGCTTTGACTTTATTGGAGCAGTGATAATAATAATCCCTTATCTTTGTAAGGTACTACATGATAAAAATAAAACTGTCTGAAGATTCCGAGACACCAAGGTATATTTTTATAGTCCAAACCACATTTTATTCTAGGTATATATTCTGAACTAAGTCTTTCATGACAAGAGTAACAACAATGACAACAAAACAACATTGGAAAGAATACAAGAAAGCTAATCCTTCTTTTGAGAGACATAAAAATTCCTAACCCATCCTGGCCTTCTGTCTTGCTGCCTAAAGACGGAACTTATTGAACTAGCAAGCAATTTGTCTTATTTATATTGTAAGTGTGAGAACTGGTAAGCTCATGCATGATATAGAATCCAACCTTCTTAGATGGCCTCAAGGCCCTTATGGTCTGGCCTCTGTCACCTCTCCAGGGTCACCTCACTCTACTTCCTCCTCACTCTAGGACTTCAGACACACAGCAGCCCTTCTCCTAATTCTCAGTCATGTCAAGCTCTTGTCCCCATGAGAACCTTCACACACGCTGTTTCCTCTCCCTGTGCTGCTCTTTGCAAGGTTTTCCACACAGCCAGCTCCTTCTTGTGATAGTTAGGATCCAAGCTAGAAACAGAATTCACTCCAGATGGTCCATGTGAGGGGACTTCAGAGGTGGCAGCTGGGTTAGGGAGCTAAAGGTGAGGCTCCCAGGGACTAACAACACTAGGAAGCCATTATCATACCAGGGCTGAAGGAACAAGAGGAGAAAGTGGTATTATCTGAGCCTAGTATAAGCTAGACCCATGAGGAAGGAATGTTCTAGTGGGAGCTGTAGTTGTAAGGACATCAAAGCATGGAGGCAAGGCAAGGAGATACCTTAACATCTCTATCCTTCTGCCTCTCAACCTAGCCAGTATTTCACTTAGGCAGAACTGAACAAGAAGCCAGAGGGCAAGGAGCACAGATGATGCTATCCATTGGGCACAGACAGGGTTGAGAAAGGCAGAAAATGGTCAACAGGATACATGGGTGTGGGTGGGAGAATCAGAGATAAATCAGGACACTGTTCTCGAGTTCTCTGCTTAATTATCACTTCCTCATAAAGGCCTTCCTTGACCACCCTTTCTATGGTCTTGACTAGGTCCCTTCTAGTACTTTCAATTCATTTCTTTCTTGTCTATAACTATAGCTGTCTCTAATTCTTTATTGTTCAAATGCTCTTTTCTCATAATGGATGGTAAAGCATCATCAGGGAAGGCACCTGTTGCTTTGTTCTGGGTAACTGGTACCTGGTACGGGTGCTTGGTACTTAGTAGACACTGACATATCTGCACAAAGACAAAAGGAGGGGAGGAGAAAGGGGGAGTGGACGGAGGAAAAGGAAAGTTCTCCTTTGAGAGATTAAAGTGTGTGTGTGCGCACAAGTGTGTGCATGCTTACACATGTGTACACATGTATAACTTCAAAATCTTCAGTTATTAAAAACAAAACAGAAACTGTTTTTAAAAATTAAAAACAGAAAAATACAACAACGAGTTGAGAGGAGATGATAAAATAGAATTTATTGATGGTTTACTTGGTACCAGACCCTTTTCATGTTATTTCACTTAAACCTTGTGAAAGTTCTGAAAGACAGGGAGAGTAATTCCCATTTTTTATGTAAGCAAACTGGAGTTCAGGGATTTTAAGTGGCTTATTAACATGGTTACGTCACAAGGGGTGTTTAAACCCAGTTCACACAGATTGAAACCCTGAGTCCTTTCCTTAACTCTTGAATACACTGGGAATTCTGTGGAAAACATTCAGGACAGTGTATCTTTTTCCTTCTCAGAAGACCAAGCATAATCATTTTCAGGCTTTCATCTTAAAACAATCCTTATCTCTCTCTCTTTATCTAATCTATCTAAAAGTGGCTTTTGTGAAAGATCATTTAGCAAGGTGCTTTGTTTATGGGAGAAAAAAACCAATTGCGCTATAAAGATGTTCATCCTTGAGAACAAAGGTAGACAAGTAATAGATTGGATGTTAATTGAGGCAGATACCTATGAGAATAATTTGAAGTAATCTCAGAGCAGTAAATGGTAGTGAGCGCTCTTTCCCCTCCTAATAGGCTCTACTGCAGTTGTAAAAGCAGCAAGAACCCCATAATGGAACCTCCGTTCTGTTACAAAAGAGAGTCCTTCAAACAGATCAACTATTCGAAGCGGACTCTTACATGCCATAAAGTAAACAATGTACACAATAATTATCTCACTTCATTGTCATTTAATTTTTACAGCAACTATCAACTATCAACTATCCACAGCATTCATGGGTTTAGGAACCGGGAGTGAATACACAACTGATGGGAAAACAAAATGAAAAGATGCAAATTATATATATGGAATGACTGAAGTAATAACTTGCATAAGTAGCACACTGATACGAATTCAGAAGAGAGGAATATGTTGGAACATTATAGTTTGTCTATTATCTTTTCTGTTCCATTTTAAATTATCCTCCATTCTAGGACATTTATTATTAATAACATTTTCATTCTATTTCCCTTCTTTTGAAATGTTTGGGTAGTCTAACGCTGATATCAGAGAATTTTCTCTATTTTTATCTTGTGTTTTAAGCATAAAACAACTCTTTCATTTTCCCCTTTGAACAAGTTAAATGTTAGGCTCTTGCCCTGCACTGAAAACTCATGGAGTATAAGTACCAAAATGTGGGAAGGGTTATACTGATTTGTTAACCAATGCTGATGAGCTAATTTGAGTTTCAAAAAATACTGCCTTTACTGACTTAAAACTGGCTTTTTAAATACTATCTCAAATTAGAATTTTCTTTATTTTTTTAAGTTTAATTTTATTTTTTCAGTGTTCCAAGATTCACTGTTTATGCACCACACCCATTGCTCCATGCAATACACGCCTCCTTAATACCCACCATCAGGCTTACCCATCCCACCGGCTCACCCACTCCCCATCCCCCTCCCTTCCAAAATCCTCAGTTTGTTTCTCAGAGTGCACAGTTAAACTGTTATTTATTTCTAAATAACTGAATATTTGAAATAAGACTGTCTGAATAGCAAGTCTTGTGCCATGTCAAGCAATTAATTCAGCTCCATCTTTCGTTATCATTATATTTGGTGACAGTTCTCTAGAAAGATAAATAAGAAATTTTAAGACCAGATTCTGCTTCTAGTAAAGCTATCAACAGATTTGTATGTTCCAAAGATATATGCACCACTATACTATCCTCTTTTTCTCTCTCTGAGAGCTGGGACTGTGTCTCCTTTCCTTAAATTTGGGTGGAGCCTTGTGACTGTCCTGATTGTAAGCCAATATTACAGAAGTGAAGTTACTTGGTCTCTGAGTCTAGGACATAATAGAGTTACAGCTCTGCTTTATTCTCTCTCCTGGATGTGTGCCCTCAAAACCCAGCCACTCTGCTGTGAGGAAGGCCAAACTAAGCCATGTGGAGAGACCTCATGAAGAAGGCCACATGTAGAGAAACTGAGGCCCCCAGCCAGCAGCCAGCATCAATTACCAGATGTGTCAATGAACAAGCCTACAGTTGACTCCATCAGTCTTTGAGCTGCCCTCACCTTACACCCAGTGGAGTGGAAATGAGCTGTCCTCATTGAGCTCTGGCCAGGGGGCAGATTCATGAGAAAAATGGATATTAGTCTCGTTTTAAGCTAAGTTTTGCTGGAGTGTGTTGCAGAAATAGTAATTGTTCAGTCGTATTACCCACAAATTAAATGGATAAAAGCCAACTCGCTTTTCTTCTAAATACAAAGATAACTAAGTATTTAACATTTGATGCTTTGCCACCTCTCATTAGAATCTCAAGCAATTAGGAAATACTGTCTAGGATCAGCATCGTAAGATGATCCAGCTCTGGGTTGTTTTTTTAAACAGTGATAAGGAGATGGGGTGTAAGAAAGAGTAAGATATTTTCCTTTCAAACAACTTCAAACATTTGGTCTAAAACATTTTAATTTCCCTGCCAACTGCTTTTATTTTTAAGACTTTATTATTTTTAGAGCAGTTTTAAGTTCATAGCAAAATTGAGAGGAAGTGCCAGAAAATACCCATACACCCTCTGCTCTTACACATTCATAACCTCCCCCATTATCAACATCCCCCACCAGAGGGGTACATTTCTTACAAATGATGAACATACACCGACACATCATAATCACCCAAAGTCAATAGTTTACCTTGGGGTTTACACTTGGAGTTGTACGATTTATGGGTCTAGATAAATGTATAAAGCATGTGTCCATCAACACAATATTGTAGAGTATTTCTGCCCCAAACACCCTCTGTGCTATGCCTATTCATCTCTCTCTCTCGACCTCAACCTCTGGCAAACACGGATCTTTTTACTGTCTCCATAGTTACACCTTTTTCAGAACATCGTAGAGCTGGAATCACACAATATGGAGTCTTTTCAGATTTGCTTGTTTCACTTAGTAATATGCATTTAAATTTCTTCCACGTCTTTTCATAACTTGATAGCTCATTGCTTTTTAGCACTGAATAATATTCCATTGTCTGGATGCGCCACGGTTTATTTATCCATTCGCCAGCTGAAGGACAATTTGCTTGCTTCCAAGTTTTGTCAATTATGAATAAAGCCGCTTTATCTGTATACAGGTTTTTGTCTACAGTTTCCAACTCCTTTGGAGAAATAGCAAGGAGTATGATGCGAATCATATGATAAGATTGTGTAGTTTTGTAAGAAACCACAAGACTGTCTTCCAAAGTAGCTGTACCATTTTGCACTCACACCAGCAATGAATGAGAATTCTTATTGTTTCACATGCTCACTAGCATTTGGTGCTGTCAGTCTTACAGATTTGGGGCATTCTAACGGGTGTGCAGTTGTAGCTCATTGTTTTAATTTCCCTTTCCCTAGTGACATATAATGTGGAACATCCTTTCCTATGCTTGTTTGCCATCTGTATACCTTCTTTGATGAGGTGTCTGTTAAGATCTTTGGCCCATTTTTTAGATGGGTTGCTTATTTTCTTATTATTAAGTTTTTTTAAAAAAAGATTTTATTTATTTGAGAAAGAGAGGTGGGGAGGAGCAGAGGGGAAGGAGAGGGACAAGCAGACTCCATGCTGAGCGTGATTTTGATGCAGGGCTTGATCTCACAACCCTGAGATCCTAACCTGAGACAAAACCAAGAGTGGGACACTTAACTGACTAAGCCACCCAGGTGCCCTTATTAAGTTTTCAGAGTCTTTTGTATACTTTGGATAATAGTCCTTTAGTAGCTGTATTTTTTGCAAATATTTTCTCCCAGTCTGTGGATTATCTCCTCATTGTCTTGGCATTGTCTTTCCCAGAACAGAAGACTTTATTTTAATTAAGTCCAACTTATCTATTTCTTTCTTGCATAGAAGGTCACTTTGGTGTCATATCTAAGAAGTCATTACCATACCCAAGATCATTTAGGTTTCTCCTATACTGTCTCTAGCTTTGCTTTTTGCATTTAGGTCTACGATCCATTTGGAGTTAGTTTTTGTGAAGAGTATAAGGTCTGTATCTAGATTCTTTTTTTTGCATGTGGATGTCCAATTGTTTCAGCACCATTTGTTGAAAAGACTATCTTTCTCTTTACTTTATTGTGTCGCCTTTGCTCCTTTGCCAAAGATTAGTCAACTATATTTATGTAGGTCTATTTCTGGACTGTCTATTCTGTTCTATTGATCTATTTGTCAATTATTTTGCCAAGCCCACAATCTTAACTACTATAGCTTTAGTAACTCTTGAAGTGGGTAGTGTGTGTCCTCCAACTTTCTTCTCCTTCAGTGGTCTTTTGCCTCTCCATATAAACGTTTGAATAAATTTGCTGATATCCACAAAAGTAACTTGCTGGGATTTGGATTTGGACTGCATTGAATCCAAAGGTCAAGCTGGGAGGAACTCACATTTTAACAGTATTAAGTATTAAACTTGCTTAATTATTCCCTCAGGGGAAAAAAAATTTAAAAACCAAAGAATTAGATTTGTATTCCCCATTTAGAAACCATATAGTTTTTCACTAAATAAGTTCTAGTAGCTCTATTTTTAATTTCTTAAGTAATCTCCTTGGAGGGGAGGGGGATGGGGGTTGGGTGAGCCTGGCGGTGGGTATTAAGGAGGGCATGTACTGCATGGGGCACTGGGTGTGGTGCATAAACAATGAATTTTGGAACATTGAAAAAAATTAAATTAAAAAAAAAAAGTTCTTAGTGACCCTACTCTTTGCTATCAGTCTACTCATCTGTAGCATAGAAACAAAACCAATACTTTTGCACTTTATAAATCCTAGGGTCCCATCTGTAAGTCTCTCATTGGGAAGTCACAATGGTGGAGCATTGGGGTCATTTATAGTGAAGATTATAAGTTTTGGCCAATACTTACATGAATTCACAATTAACTTCATTCAAAATTTTCTTGGAGTAGTGCCGCCAAGTCAGTGAGGGGAGTGGGGAGGTTTTGCAGTGAACAGATCTAGGTTCAGATGCTGATTCTACCACTTGGGTATATTGTATTGTAGACACCCCATACCGGCAACTGGTTTTTGTTTGTTTGTTTTTTTTCCCTACACTAACTACATAGATTAGGCCTAGAACATGCTGTGTAACAATGATTTTTGAATTGGAAATATCAACTTTTCTGATCCAAATGTTAATATGGGAGTGGATATTATGCTAAACTCATCCTTCAATTAATTATTCTAATAGTGGCTTTTTTTTCTATTCCTAGGCTGGACTTGCCCTTGGACTTGCACAAATAAATAGCAATAGTAATGCCATCTGTAGTGAGGTTAGAATTAAGTCCTATAAAGAAAGCTGCCCATCTGGGATATCTAATAAGAGATATGGGCTCTATCTTGCCTAAATATTTGTCTACAATAATATCTGGAGGGACTGGAGCTTCATCAAAGCCATGTAAAATGATTAAAAAGAGAATTCACCCTATTAAATGTATGCTTCATGTATTCTAGCATATAGTTAATTTAAGAATAATTTATTTAATAAAAGAGAACCTTATAGTGTTCTAACACTAATTTTTAATTTTCTATTTCTATAAGTTGGGACCATATGTGCTTAAAAGACTTTCCTCTTTTCTAGTTTTGTTGGATTTCTCTTCCTCTTGAGTCAACCATGTTCTAATAGTGCTTTTCCATTAACTTGTTGCAATTTTTTCAAGGCTGATATAATCACATAAGATTTTTTCAATAGAATTCTTGGATAAGAATTTTTTCCAATATTGCCTATAAGAGGGAAGTAACATCACCAAGATGGAGACAGACATAGCTTATTCCTCACTTTGCTCTCCCTCACAAAAAGAATAACCAACAAATATTCAAAAATAAGTCATCACTGAGAGAATTCTAGAACATGGGGGTGAGGATGAAGTATCTCCTGTACCACAGAGACCAAGAGAGACTGCATCAGAAGGGTAAGAAAAGCAGCTAAATGTTGACCACATTGTCCCTCTCCTAAGCCAGTGCAGCACCATGCAGAGATCTCCCTTGTGCCTCCAGTTTTTTCAGTGGGAAAAGAGAACCTAGGGGAGACAATTGGCAACCCCCCACCAGCATTGTGCTCACTTTGGGAGAGCCCATACTCTGATCTTGCACCCCTGGGATTGCAGGAGAATCTGCAGGGCTCAATCATGGGGAACCTGTGATGGAGAAGGTGGGAGGGGCTGCAACAACCAGCATATGGATTTTTGGAAGCTGAGTTCATACCTGCAGTGCCCAAGTAGTAATCTCCACCAGCAGATTTGCACATCTGCAGAATTGAGTTGGGGTGCAGTCTGATCAGGAAATAGCAGGGTACAGATCTGCCTGATGTGGATCCTCAAATGAGGAATTTTGAGCTCGGTTTGCTCTTACCTGGGCAAGAAGCTGAGTCACAGCCTTACCCACTGTAAAGAGTATCTTTGGCCCCATTTGACCAGAGGAGCTGGTGACAACTCCTGGAAAAAATGTGGGCCAGTGGTGTCCAAGCAGACAGGAGGGCAGCAAACCTGACTGCCAGGGAACAAAGCCAGTACCAGGCGTTGATCACTCCCATGCTGTACACCATGGGCAGGGCCATTCATTCACAGCCATGGCTGAGGGGAACACTTGGCCCCTCTCAGCCTGAGAGCTTGTTTGGAAAATTGAAAGTAGCCTGGAGCATCACCCCACTCCCTGCCTTTTCTGCCCAGGTAAAGAAGCTGAGAACAGCCCCACTCACTGAGGAGGGTGTCTTCTGGCCTCTTCTGACCAGAAAGGCTGGAAACAACTTGTAGAATCTGTGTGGGCTAGCAGCACTTGAGCTGAGAGGTGGGCAGGCAGAGCCAATGCTTGCAGAACAAAGCCAGAGGCTCTGTTTGGTCAGGGAACTTGCAATGCACATCAGCTTGAGTCAAGACAACAAACAGCTTTGCCAGATTGCGAGCTGACTCTTCCACTGTGCCTGGGAAGAAATCTAACTCATTGCCCCTCTAATTCCTGAATACAGCCTTCAGCCTGTTTGACCAGGGAACCTACCCAGAGCACAGAGAAGTTGCATTGCCCATTCAACAGCCCCATGGAGAGTGGTGCTTGAACAGAGAACCCATACAGTGGCTTTCCATATTAGCAGAGCAAAACCGGTGGCCTCAGTGTACACTCTGACCTGATTTAGGCCCCCCAAACAAAGAGCTATCCAGGCCCTGGGTCCTATCTTGGTGCCCTCCAGGGCAAGGAAGCTAATTCATAGCTCTCCTATTACTGAATACAGTGCCCAGTCCTTGACCAGAGAATCCAGGCAACTGCAAAGCCCATCCTATGGCCTCACTTGGCCAATAGCAGTCCTACCCACCTGTTCTCATCCAGTGACACACATATCCTATCCCCATTTTAGAGCTTGAACAGCTGCTTCACCTCAAAATAGACCAAAACGGTAGGCCCCACGTGCCCATTACTCAAATATACGTATGCCAACATAAGAAATCAAGAATCACAAAAAGGTAACTATAACACCACTAAAAGAAACTAATAAAACTCTAATAACTGACCCTACAGAAATGGAGATCTATGAACTATCAGACAAAGAATTCAGAATAATCCTCTTAAGGAAGTTTGGCAAACAACAAGAAACACAGACAACTACACAAAATTAGGAAAACAATGCATGAGCAAAATGAGAAATTTGACAAGGAAACGGCAAACATAAGACAAATAAACAAAAACCAACCAGAAATCTTAGAGTTGAAAAACAGAGCAAACAAATGGAAGAATTTGAAACAAACAAAATCAGAATTGAGAGTCCACAAATAAACCTAAATATGGTCAACTAGTATTTGACAAGGGAACCGAGAATATTCAGTGGTAAAAATACTGTCTTCTCAATAAATGGTGCTGGCTATTCACCTGTAAAAGAATGAAACTGGACCCATATCTTCTGTGAGTGAATCATTCATGGAAATTGACTAAAAATGGATTAGACTTAAATGCAAGCCCTGAAAACCATGAAACTCCCAGAAGAAAACAGAGGTATAAAGTTCTTTGGCATGAACCTTGGTAATGACTTTTTTTTTTGGCTATGACACCAAAAGCACAAGCAAAAAAATAAGATAAAAAATAAACAGGTAGAATGACATCAGACTAAAAAGCTTCTTACAGCAAAAGATACTATCACCAAAGTGAAAATGGGGAAAAATCCTTGCAAACCATATATCTGATAAGGGGTTAATATACAAAACATATAAAGAACTCGTATAACTCAATAGCCAAACAGACAAACACAAATGACCCAATTTTAAAAATGGCTCAAGGACCCGAATAGACATTTCTCTAAGGAAGATATACAAAAGGCCGACACGTTCATGAAAAGATGCTCAACATCAGGAATCATTATAACAGGAGTCACTTGTTAGAAAGGTCATTATTAAAAAGACAAGAGATAACAAAAGCTAATGTGGATGTGGTGGGAAAAGGGAATTATTGTGGACTGCTGGTGGGATTATAAATTGGTGCAACCACTATGGAAAACAGTATGGAGGATCACCACAAAATTAAACATGGAACTACAAAATGATCCAGCAATTCCACTTCTAGGAATACATTCAAGGTAACAAAAACAATAACTAGAAAAGCTATCTGCACTCCTTCTTCATTGCAGCATTATTTATAATAGAAAAGACCTGGAAACAATCTGGTGTGAGTGTCTACTGATGGACAAAGAGATAAAGAAGTTATATATATATACACACACACACATATATATATATTATAATATATAAGTAATATAAGTAATATATAAGTAATATAAATAAGTATAATATATATATTATAATATATAAGTAATATAAGTAATATTATTCAGCCTTAAAAAGATGAGGAAATCCTACCATTTGTGAATATGGATAGACCTTGAAGGCAGTGTACTAAATGAAATAAGTCAGACAAAGAAAAGACAAATGCTGGATGATCTCACTTATATGTGGGATCTAAACAATAAACAAACCAAACTCAGAAAAAAAGAGATCAGTCTTGTGGCTACTGGAGGCAGAGCATGTTGGGGGGAGGGAAAACTGGAGGAAGGTAGTCAAATGTACAAATTTCCAGTATAAAATAAGTATGTATGAGGTGCATAGTATAAAGCATGATGGCTACAGCTAACATTGCTGTGTGATACATAAGAAAGTTAAGAGGGTAAATTCTCTGAGTTCTCATCACAGGGAGGAAATATTTACCTTTTCTCTTTTTTTTCTTTCTTTTCTTTAACTGTATCCATATGAGAAGATGGACATTAGCGGAACCTAT
This sequence comes from Enhydra lutris kenyoni, assembly GCF_002288905.1. Classification (NCBI taxonomy): domain Eukaryota; kingdom Metazoa; phylum Chordata; class Mammalia; order Carnivora; family Mustelidae; genus Enhydra; species Enhydra lutris. The sequence goes on along the minus strand of NW_019154099.1, from coordinate 8,835,063 downwards.
TGTGGTAATCACATCACAAAACATGTAAATCAAGCCATCAGGCTGTATACTTAAAACACACTGTGATATATGTCAGTTATTTCTCAAAAAAACTGGGGCTTGCTTCTTCCAATATGCTCTACAAACAGCCTCCTCTAGTCAGTCACTCAGCAATCAGCCAGGAATGTTCCAGCCTTGTTGTCCAGTCTGAGTGGCTCTGTGGGATCATTCTTCTGACCCCTTCATATCTTATCTAAGCTGTGACGAAGTGATGAAGGATTTTCTCTCCTTCTAGCATGAAAAACATTTCTGTGGTTGAGTTTCCAAGCTGAAATTGATTCCCCTTTGAGCAGAAACATGAATGTCATTTATGCTTTCTGGTTAAGACAACTTAGCTCATTTACACCCACTCTAACATGACTTGCATTTTAAGGGTTAGTGTATCCTGGAAAAATATCCTTTGGGATGATTATTGAAAAATAATTCCCAGATGAGGTAGGTTGGGCAGAACTGCATAGTATATACCTCTCTTGGAAATTCCTACTGCACGTTAGAGATTTATGGGCTCTGGAAAGTCCTACAGTAAAGACATATAGCTTACCCTAAAATTTTCCCAACTCAATCTGAGCTAGTGATTTAATTTATTTATTTTGTTTTTTCAAAATATCTTTTAGGCTTTGGGGACTCATCTCCTATGGGACACATTGGGAATGCTGGTGTAAGGTTTTAAGGTAAAAATTGCTCTTATAAAGACACTCATCTAAACATCACACCATTCCTGAAATATATTCAGAGACAGGAATTTAATTTTACAGAAAAGGAGGCTAATTCTTCCAAGTTGTTGAGTAAAAAACAGAGATAGCTTTCATGTTACTGACATCTGGATAACTACTCTGCAGGATGATGCAGAAGTGCTGATGGGGCATCATATTTGTAGCAACATAAATTTGGTTTGCTCAAAAAGGGAAATGCAATCTCTGTGTTATGCATGTGTGTGCATGTGTATATGGGTGTACCTGTGCCTATTTCTAGGTGCATGGGCTTGAGTTGGTCCCAACTAAGATTCTGAAAAGATAGGGACAGTTGAACTCTATGCATGGTATGTTGGCATAGCTGGGTTCAAACCCCCAACCTGTGCTTCCAGAGCCTCCGACATCACAGAAATTGTGTTTTGTGGCCTGACAAGTAGGAGGTCCACTGGTTTGAGCACAAGCCCAGAAACACAGACCCTCTTGGTACTAATCCAGTACTCACAGTACTTCGGTAACTGTAAGGATAGAAGCCCTCTCAGTAATTTGGACTCCGATCAAAGAAAACAAGCCACTAGCTTCTTCCCATTTCATTTTCCTTTGGTGTATGAGAGCTACAGTGCTACATTGAATCTTGCATCCCTTACAGAGGCAGTCCCAGTTGTTGGATGCAAGCTTACCAGACACCCATGGCAGAATTTCTCTTTGTAAAAAGTAATCACCAAAGGGCCGTGTGGTTTTAAAGGTTTTTATGCCAGTCAGCAAAGTTCCTGACTTCCTGTTGCAACTTATTAATAGGACAAAATCTTGTTACATTGGACATTTCCTCCATAGAGTCTTCCTGGAGCTTCTGCTGATAAAACTTCCAACAATCCAATTGTCTTTTATGACTTTAAGAGATCTTTTTATCACAGCTTCATTGCCTTCATAGCCAAAAGCTGTTTAGAATGGAGCTATTTTACCCAAACTGAAGTCTGATGAATATGCTTACATACCTATTATATAGGAATTTTAGCAGGAGAATCATGTTTTCATTACTTCTAGACTTATTTGAATGATTCATAGAAATTGAAGCCTGAAGACTTCTGTGGTGCTTATTTTTCTTCTGTAGGTGATACATATGTTTATGGATCTGGAGGATTGGGTTTAGAATCCAATTGAACCTTATAAAACATCAGGTTAAATCCTGACTTAGTTTGACACTTGTGTCCAGTTACCTAATGTGGAGAAATGGGAATGTATTGTTAAGTAGCCTATGGTATCCTTACATCAAAGCAATTGAGCAAAGACGATCCAATAAATATGTTACAAAGAAGAAAGGTCATGTTTTGATTGGGATGTTAACAAAGCCTGTATATTAATGCTAAAAATGGATGTGAGGCTCCTAGACAAACAATTAGTTCCTGAGTCTGGCTGCTGGTCGCCATCTTACATTCCACTCATTGCTATTCTTGCTTAACAAATCCCTCCCTTCTTTTCCAGAAGAGCGTAAGAGGAAGGGACGGAAAAATAAAACAAGCTGTGATCAGAGAGGGAGACAAACCAAAAGAGACTCTTAACCATAGGAAACAAATGGAAGCTTTCTGGAGGTGAGGGGGTTGGGGACATGGGGTAAGATGATGATGGGCATTAAGGAAGGCACATGATGTAATGAGCACTGAGTGTTATATAAAAGTGATGAATCACTGAACTCTAACTCTGAAACTAATAATACACTGTATGTTAATTGAATTGAAATTAAAAAAAGACTGATCTCTGGGTTCATATGATTAGGTTTAAGATGTACTACACATTTGGTATTGTGTGGAAAGAAGAGTTTTACTAAAGAAACTGACTTGTCTAAAGTCACACAGTTATTCAGTAGAAGAGCTAAAATGAAATCAGTTCTCAGTTTAGTGTATTTCCAACTCTATCATCCTTCGTTCCTGTGCTGATGAAACTGAGGACAATGAGGGATAAGGGTGCAGCAAGGAAAGGTGTGAGGGATTGCTGCATAGCTTGGAGAACATGTTGAGGACAGAGAATTGCAGAACTGTGCATGACCTCTACATTGCACACACAAACACACTAGGATTATTGCAAGACATTAAGTTGCTTATGTTAAGTAGATATTCAAATGAAATATAATAGTCCATATTTCCTTATCCATAAAGCTATAATTGAAAGAGCTCTGAAAATGGAAAAACTGTGTTGGTTTGCAGAAAAATCATTTGATAACAACATCTGACTTGAACTCATATTAAAAAGGCTAATTATAGTCGTAATTTTTCCCATTGTATGAATATTCATACTTTTGCTCTAATAATATTAACGTGTTTGGCTTTGGGGTGCTGGCTCAGATCTGCTAAGGGTGTTCCATAAGCACCCTACTGCCTTTCTAAAATCTGAAAAATTCTAATTTTGAAATACATCTGGTCTCAAGGATTTGAATAAAGGATAATTGGCTGATCTTTTAAAAACTGTTTTCAGGAAAAAAAAAAAAAAGGTTCATTATGACCAGTCAAACAATATAGAAAAATAGTGGAAGAAGATTAAAAATTCCAAATTCCACCACCCAGAAATGATCACTATCTACATCTGGTGAACATTATCTATGTTATTTCTGTATGCATTTACACATACAGCAGGATAATTAGGTGCAATTTTGTAAAATAAGATCATACTATATAGTACAAGAAAATATTTCTTCATCAGAAGCACTACTAGTTTCTAAATTTTTCTCCAAGTGTAAAAAAAGACAGTGGAAACAACATGTTAAAGTCATGATAAATGTATATATTTAGTTACAGTTAATTTTTAGGCCTTATCCTTTAAATTTCCATTATAAATATGAGAAAATTAATCCTCTTGTAATTTTTTAACTTCCTTTCTCTCAAACTCTCATTTTTTACATTCATATTCTCTTTTTTCATAATTCCCTCAGTTCTATAAAATTTGATAAATGAATTCTATATTGACTGAAAGCCATTTTCTTACAGCCTCTTCATTTTAGATTTTTTCTTTTAAATTTTGATTTATTCTTGGTTGAATATTGTCAATTTTTTTTTCCCAGTGAGGTATATGGTGTATGGTTTCTCTCATGTTGGAGAATGTCTGTTGATACTTTTATACCTGACTCAAACGACAACTCAGCTGGGTATAAAATTCTTGGGTCTCACTTCAAAGATTAATAACAAAGTTTTGTACACATCTTTTGGCATTAAATATAATTATGACATTTTAAGGCAGTGCGAGTTTCTACAAGGATTTCCATGTGATCCTTTCTTTATCTTTGAAATTCATAACTTTTCAAAGGTTTGAGACTTTCTTCATATAAAGAATGTCTTGCAATAATATATGGGATCTATGCATCATTTGTTCTGTTACTATTTTTATACTTCAATTAAATGATGATTGAACTTTGTTTTTGATATCTATGTCTTTACTTCTAATCATTTTCCCTAGTTTGAAATTGTTTTATGTGATTTGTTTTACAAAACATGTTTTTAGTCATTTTTAGCCTACCAGTTGATTCTTAAATGGCTTCCAGGCCTGCAGCAGTTTTTATTTTTCTCATCTATTTCTTTCCTGAGTTCTGCCAGCTCACTTTTCATCTTTTATTGTTTTATCATCCCTTCCTTGAGTTCTTACAACTTCTCCTTGAGCTGTCATTTAAGAAAAAAGCAGCATATCTTAAGTTCTTTTTAAACAAATAATTTGTTCCAAATTCATATGTTCCTTACATTGATAGTCCCCAGGCTATTCCCAGGGCTGTCAGCTATCTGTGCTGCACAACTGCTCACCTTCAGATTTTATCAAGACTAGTCTAGCAGGTGTACTTGTGCTACATCACCTGGGGACACAAGACAAGTTGTCTCGATGATCATCTTGAAGGATCTGCTTTTCTGATTTAAGAGGAGAGAAGCAGGCCCCTCTCCTCTACCATGACAGAGTGAGGATAAGGAAGGAAAGGTGCAGAGTTAGGACAGAAAATGCCATAGATGTTCATCAACTTCTTCCAGGGGCATTCTTCCTCTAATTTCAGACCACATACCCTTTGAAGGTAGTTGTGCAGTGACTAGAGGCAAATTCAGTTTTCAGCCATATCCTCTGCAAATTCTGTATTCCTTAGTACCTTGCTTTGGGAATATCAGGGGACTTGACAGTTTGAGATCTCTTAAAACTGAGTTTAAAAGTTTCCCATTTTGAAACTAAGTTATACTTACTTTTAGAAAAATCTCTCTCATGGCTGGAGTCTGAAAATTTTGTGTCAACTCCTAGCATCCTTTCTAATTTTGGTGCAAATTTTATTTTATTTGGCCAATATCCATTATGGCTTGTGGTTTGTGTTGCAACCAATTTTTATTTCAAAGAAATGGTAGTTTGACTATTTTTTCTTTTTGATGTATTTTAAGGCAAGGGAGAGTAGAAAATGCTCCATCATTTTAAACCAGATGTCTGTAAGTATATTTCATGGTTGTATTATTGCATACATCCCTTGAGGTGTCTCAAGGGAAGAAAACACTGTGTTGCATTAAAATATGATCAATGATGCTGCCTTGTAAATGAAATTCTTCTTGTTTGAGGCCATAACACCATGGGGTAAATAACTTAATATTCATCCTCAGGACCCCATGTGTCCCATACTCCATGTGGCTCTCACTGGCAGCAAAGGGAGAGAGGGACCCAAACACTAAATGAAAGCAGAATGATTTGGTGTATAAATTTGTATGCAAGTTATTTTATAATAATTATTTAAGTAATTATTTAAATAATCCATTAAAGTATGCTCTTCATTAAATCTGTAATTCTCATTTCTACCTGGAGCATGCAACATTATAACTTACCTTCTACTTACTCTCTGTTGGGATTTAGTAAATAGTTTTAATATTGTATGGCTGGATTAGGTTATATGGATGTTTTAATAAAATCATCCAAAACTGAACTATAAATATTGTCCCTTTCAATTGCTCCAACCTAAAATTTTGGTGTATTCTTTACTTTTCTTTGTTTGATGACACTTCAGTGATCCATTAGTGATTTCTATTGGCTTTATCCTCATGAGCATATTTGCTTCCTAGGGCTTCTGTAAGGAAGTACCATAAATTGGGTGGTGTGAAACAACCGAAATCTGTTACCTCACAATTCTGGAGGCCAGAAGTCTGAAGGCAAAATGTGATGTAGGAGTGGTTTTCAACCACTCTTCTGTTGCTGTGCATATGCTTGATGACATTTATAAATGTGACATAGCCATTCATTCATTTTGGACATATCCATCAGCACTTACTATGTACCAGGCAGGCACTCTTTTAGACACTAAACAAGAAACTGTGAACAAATAGACAATAATTCCTCCCCTAAAGAAGTTTACATTCCAATAGTGTGGACAGGTAATGAATAAGATATTTAAGTACCATATATACTTAAATATATAAAGACATAAATAAGTTATATATATATAATATATAGTACATAGTACATAGTATGTACATATATGCGCATAGTACATAGTAAGTGCTTATAGATATGTCCAAAATGAATGAATGGTTATGTCACACATGTAAATGTCATCAAGCATATACATTGCAACAGAAGAGTGAAAACCATTCCTACATCACATTTTATGAAGGGAGGAATAGATACTAATTTATTTTAAAGACCCCTTTGAAATTACCAATCAGCTACCATGCTTGACTATGGCTACCCCCTCACCCTCTCTCAAGATAAAGCTTTCCTATCAGTCTCTGTGGGGAACATAGAAGTGGATCAAGTCACTTTTGCCCATCATAGTCAAAGGCGTTTTATTTAAAAAGAAGGAAAGTGAATTTTATAGAGGAATTCTTTTTTCCTCCATAATCACCAATTACATTTTAAGAAAGAATTCCCATCCATAGGGCAGCTTGGGCTGTCCTTCCAAAATAAGTAGAGTCAATTTCAGGATGCAGTTCATCACTTTCAAGTATCAAGAGAATGGTGATAGAAGTAGACACAGTTCAACATTCCTTGATGAGTAAGGGGAAATAAGTTGCTAATGGTTACATGTCATTTACTTCTGAATATCTCAAGGGCAGGGTGAAGGAGGAGAAAACAAGATCAATTAGATAAGCAATGGATGAATTAGCCATTTAATCAAGTACCTAAGCTATGAAGCACACAGTTCTTCTAAGAGACACCATTATCCTTAATGGAGTTCTTTAGAGCATCCTCAATTTTTCTAATGAAGACAGAAAGCCCATCTTTAGTAAAGTGCTTCTCTTTGCTTGTTTGACCACAGATTATCTATTCCATTCAATCCCCTAGGGAGCTGATGCTCTCCCCCTTTGTTCCTTATAGAATTATATCAAGAAGGAATCTGTCCAAATTATTTAATCACATTATTCTTGCTCTGGCCAATATAAGTGCTTAAATATCCACACTTAATACTTTTCTTTCTAATGACATTCACTTATCTAAAATTACCCCTTAATTGATAAGATATATGAGCAAAAATACCATTAGGCAAAATGTTAACTGAACTCAAACCATTTGGAATGTTTTCATGCCGACCTCTGAATTTACTTAATCTCCAGTGAGCACTAAAAAGATCGGATTTAATCTTTACTCCGACTAGTCTGAAACAGCAAAAGAAATAAGGTTGAATAACAGGTGGCAAACAAGAAAAATATTTTTGTTCTTTAATGTCCTCGCTGTACAAACTCCTATGAGTTTTATTTGGTCCTGCATTTCTCAGTTTTGAGGAAGAGAAAGATCCCAGCACATTTGGAAATAGCGGTACTGTGTATTTCATACAAGCAGGCTAACATAGTGTTGAAGATACCGACTAATAAGAATCATCACTTATTTTTAAATTTTTATTTATTTTTATTTAAATTCAATTAATTAACACAGCATATTATTAGTTTCAGAGTACTGCTTAGCAATTCATCAGTTACATGTAATATCCAGTGCTCATTACATCAATTGCCTTAATGTTCACCACTTTGTTACCCCATCCACCCACCCCCCTTTCCTCCAGCAGCCCCACTTGTTTCCTATAGTTGAATCTCTTATGGTTTGTCTTCCTCTCTAATTTCATCTTATTTTACTTTTCCCTCCCTTCCCCTACGATCCTCTGTTTTGTTTCTTAAATTCCACATATTGTGAAATCATATGATAATTTTCTTTCTCTAGACAGTTCTCCAAAGAAGACATCCAAATGGCCAACAGATGCATGAAAAAATGCTCAACATCACTTAGCATCAGGGAAATACAAATCAAAATCACAGTGAGATACCACCCAACATCAGTCAGAATGGCCAAAATTAACAAGTCGGAAACGACAGATGTTGGCAAGGATGCGGAGAAAGGGAACCCTCTTACACTGTTGGTGGGAATGCAAGCTGGTACAGCCACTCTGGAAAACAGTATGGAGGTTCCTCAAGAAGTTAAAAACAGCTAAGCTATAACCCACCAATTGCACTACTAGGTATTTACCCAAAAGATACAAACATAGTATTCTGAAGGAGAGCCTGCATCCCAGTGATTATAGCAGCAATGTCCACAATAGGCAAACTATGGAAAGAGCCCAGATGTCTCTTTCTTTCACCAACAGATGGATATGAATGGATAAAGATACACACACACACACACACACACACACACACACACACACAGACAATGGAATATTACTCAGCTATCGAAAAAAAGGAAATCTTAGCCTTTGCAATGACGTGGATGGAACTAGAAGTATTATGCTAAACAAAATAAGTCAATCAGAGAATCACCATTTATTTAAAGCCAAGTTTATAAGGTATAATTTGTATATGCTAAACATTACTCTTTATTGTGTACAATTTTATGAATTTTGGCATATGTGAATGTCATGTAACCATCACCACAGTAAAGATAAAGATCATTTCCATCACTCTCCAGAATTCCCTCTTGTCTCTTCGGAGTCAACACCCTTCCCTCCCACAGGCCCTGGCAACCGCTGACCTCTTTCTTTTCCTTACAGTTTCACTTTTCCAGAATGTCATAAAATTAGAATTATACATTAGGTAGCCACTCAATTCTGGTGTCTTTCACTTATCATAAGACATTTAAAATTCATCCAGGTTGTTGCACGTATCATCAGTTCATCCCTTTTATTGTTGAGCTGTATTTTATTATATGTATCTACCAAAGTTAGGTTGTTCTAACCATCATATGTATGTCCACTTACTAGTTATGGACATTTGGTTTGGAGATTATGAGTAAAGCTGATATAAACAAATGTGTACAAATTTTTCTGTATACATATGTTTTCATTTTCTTTAACCTGGGACTGGAATTGCTATGTTCAATGATAAGTGCATGTGTAACTTCATAAGAAACTGTCTGTCTTCCAGAATGACTGTAACATTTTGCATTCCCATCAGTACTGTACAAGAGTTCCAGATGCTCTGCGTCCTCACTCGCACTTGGTATTGTAATTTAATTTTTTTTCAGCCATTTAATGGTGTGTAGTGATATCATACTGTGGTTTTGTTTGCTTTTTCCTGTTGGCCAATAATGCTGAGCATCTTTCCATGTGATCATGTGCAATCTATCTCATTTTATGAAGTGTTTGTTTATACCTTCTGTCCATTTTTTGTTTTTTTAATTATTGAATGGTGAGTGCTCTTTAGTATTCCAGATACCAGTTATATATTCCAGAGACTTTTTTTTACAAAGGCAGATGGACTTTGCACCCAAAATTTGGTTCAAGATGTCAAGACTGATGACACTGCTCATGCACCAAGGGGTTAGGAAGAGATTTATTATTCACATAATGAGGCTTTCTAGCAACAGAAGGGCAGGCTTCCTAGCAGACCCAAAAATTATAAGAGAGCATGGAACAGAGACTGGCTTGGGGTTTACAGTGTTAGAGAATGGGCTGAAGTGGAAGTTCCCATTCCCATAACAGGCTTGCATGGTTTAATACGCCACCAGTGCCAATGGAGGTAGCACCCGGGCTTCCTTATCAGCTTACACAGAGTGAGGAGAAGGCAGGAAAGGAGCTTGAAAGCCAACAGCCCTCAGACACCAAAACTGGAGTCGGACTCTATCATACAACACCTTTATCAGACATGAGAATCACACTTTTCATATCAAAGGAAACAACTGGATAACATTTAAGACAGAAGATGTATCAAGAAAAAAAAAAAGATGTATCAAGGACACAGATTGTGCCTAGCTCTTAAATACACTTAAAATCCTAAAATTTTTTTATCATCTGGAATTATATTTTTTGAGTCTTTTCTGAGGGAAATGTGCATTCTAAATGGACCAGATTCATGTCCTATGAAAACAAAAAAAAAGCTGTGAATACAAGAAATAAAACATAATTATGAGAATTGCGAAATCTCTTTTCTTTATATGAGAATAGAACTGAATCCAACTGACCACTCACTAGAATCATAACACCATCCAGTCTTTTGTTAATATGCCTTGGATGGGTGGCTCTGTCCCAGATTCTGCATTTAATGGAAGATTTGAGGTCTGTCAAATTAGTTGAATGGCTCGCTATCAAGCAGCAGGTCACATGAGAAGAATTCTTGCAGGATGATTATAATTCAACTGCAAAAGTATTATGCAAATTTCCTTCACATGTCAAAAATGAATTGAATACCTACTGTGTGCCAGGCATTTGCTGGGATCTGCAGATTAAAAATTAAGTAAAATACAATTGTGGCTGTCAGGCAATTCAATATTTACTGAAAATGAAATACTTGAATCAAACCATTGTTGAAATGGCTGGAGATTGATTTTGAAAGGAATATAAATAAATGAGTAGACTGGCCAATCATCCTTATAACTTCACTCCAAACTGAACAATTTTATTGGAACACGTAGTGGAATATTTTTAGACCTCTTTGTCAGAAATATGCAACTGACGTGGCATTTGGGAATCTGATTTTCAATAGGCATCACAAACCAGTATAATGAAGCATGTTCTATGAACTGACGAAATTCAATCTTTGAAACAGATAAAATGTGTTTTTATATCTCACTACCTGCTATATTATAAAAGTAATATTTTTGTCAGACGTTTTCTTCTATTTTTACTTAAATCTCTTTCAGTGTGAAGGTAGACATGTTATGAGCAACACTACAAGGAAAATATAGAAGAGAAGAAGAAAAGGAAGAAGTAGCTTTATTATTTATTAGACTGTACTTAGGTTAGGACATGCAGTGCCCTGGACAAATCAGTCATAATGGACACCAAGCATGCTAATAATGTCGCATCATTCAAACTGATCTTTCTTTCTTTTTTTTTTTTTTTTTTTCGTATTTATTTTTAGGAGGGAGAAAAAGTAGAAGAATAAGATTACTGGCAACAAAACAATTATCAGCATCTTCTCTCTGGTTGAGGGCAATGGTTTTCCAAGTATGGTTCCCCAACTGAGAACTTGTTAGAAATGCAGATTCTACTATGCAGCCATCAAAAGAAATGAAATCTTGCCATTTGTGATGACGTGGATGGAATTAGAGGGTATTATGCTTAGCAAAATAAGTCAATCAGAGAAAGACAATTTTCATATGATCTCCCTGATATGAGGAAGTTGAGAGGCAATGTGGGGGGTTTGGGGAGTAGGAAGGGAATAAATGAAACAAGATGGGATCGGGTGGGAGACAAACCATAAGACTCTTTTTTTTAATTTATTAGAGATTTTTTTTTTAATTTAATTTCTTTTCAGTGTTAACAGATTTCATTGTTTATGCACTACCATAAGAGACTCTTAATCTCACAAAACAAACTGAGGGTTGCCCGGGGGAGGGAGGTAAGGAGAGGGTGGCTGGGTTATGGACATTGGGGAGGGTGTGCTATGGTGAGTGCTGTGAAGTGTGTAAACCTGGTGATTCACAGATCTGTACCCCTGGGGCTAATAAAACATTATGTGTTAATAAAAAAAAAAGAAAAAGAAAAAAAAGAAATGCAGATTCTGGGACCTCACTCCAGACCTGCTGAGTCAGGAACTTTGAGAGTGAGGTTCACCAATATGCTTTAAAAAGTCTTCTAGAGGATTCTAGTATGTGTTAAAGTTTGAGAACTGCTAGTCTGAAGCAATTCAGATCTAGTCACAAAATCATTCAGTGTCATTTCTTCATTCAGGAAAAAAACAAAGTCTTAGAAGATGGGGCACCTGGGTGGCTCAGTGGGTTAAAGCCTCTGCCTTCGGCTCTGATCGTGATCTCAGGGTCCTGGGATTGAGCCCTGCATCGGGCTCTCTGCTCGGAGGCGAGGCTGCTTCCCCTCTTCTCTCTCTGCCTGCCTCTCAGCCTGCTTGTGATCTCTGCCTGTCAAATAAATGAATAAAATCTTAAAAAACAAAAAACAAAAAACAAAAAACAAAAAACAAAAAAACGCTTAGAAGATGGTGCAGTAATCACCTACTGTTACTCAAGAATGTGCTTTGGAGGCCCATGCCCTAACCCCTACCCTGGCTTCTATTATTACAACCAGCATTCCATCTGAACACATACTAGTAACTCTTCCTGACAGTTTTGAAAATATCAAAACTTTCTATTTTGTTACATTTTCAGTGATATTTTAATGTCCCCAATATATTCGTATCCCCACCTTTCTGGCCCTTTGTTGTTCACTGTGACAAAGGGACAACTCTATAGGGCTATTCAGAAATCTCCTGAGGAGTGATGGGGAGGAAAGAGAGAACAGTTTTCTATGAATACAACTGTTGGTCTGTTTGTCTATCACTTCTTCCCTAAAAGTAGTTATAATTGTGAATGCTGTTGCCTCTAAGGAGAAAAACAGAGACTTAAATCACAGAGGTAATAAGATTAAGGGGTAAAGTTTCTTGTAGATAATAATTTTTCATTTTAGTTTATTTATTTAGCTTTTTATTTATTTAGCTTTTTATTTTATTTAGTTTATTTATTTATTTAATTTATTTAGCCAAAACAAAATTATTTCAAAATTTATACAGATGGAAGAAAAGGAAGAAAGAGGAGCAAAAGGGAGAAGGAAAAGAAGGACTATATTAAATTATAATTTTCAATGGCGCAGACTTCAAGGAACCTTATCAGGGATAAAGAAGGACATACGTAATGATAAAAGAGGGGTCTATTCCTCAAGAATACATAACAATCCTTAATGAGTATATACCTAGCAACAAAGCTTCAAAGTATGTAAGGCAAAAACAAATAAAATTGCAGAGAGAAATACATATATTTGTTATTATGATTGCAGACTTCAACATCCTTCCATCAGAAATAGATCCAGGAGGGAGAATATTAAAAAGGACATAGCTGAACCCAATAACACCATCAGTCAATTGGATATAATTGACATCTATAGACTGCTTCATTCACAATGGGAGAATACACATTCTTCCAAGCTCACATAAAATATTCACCAAGGCAGACCACATTCTGGGGCATACAACACACCTTAAGAAGATTAAGGAATAGAAATCATATAAGGTTTGCTCTCAGGTAACAATGGAATTAAATTAGAAATCAATAACAGAAAAATAACTTGAAGATCCCAAAATATGTGGAGATTAAACAACACATTTCCAATTAACACATAGGTCAAAGAAAAATTTTCAAGATAAATATGTTTTTAACTAAATGAAAATGAAAATACAACATATCAAAATGTGTGGGATGAAGCAAAAGCAGTTCTCAGAGGGAAATTTATAGCACTGAATGTATATATAAGAAGAGAAGAAAGATCTAAAATCACTCACTGAAGCTTCTACATCAGGAAACTAGAAGAAGAAGAGCAAATTATATTCAAAGTAAGCAGACAGAAGGAAATAATAAATTTTAGAGCAGATATCAATGAAAGTGAAAACAAGAAATCAATAGAGAAAGTCAATGAAGCCAAAACCTAGTTCTTAGAAAATATCAATAAAATTAATAAGCCTCTAGACAGGCAAAGAAAAAAATAGAGAAAGTGCAAATTACTAATACCAGAAATGAAAGAGGAGACCATCACTAAAGATTCTATGGATAGCAAAAGGAAAATAAAGAAATACTATAAATTTCTCTATGTCCACAAATTCGATAACTTAAACGAAATGGACCAATTCCTTTAAAGACAACCTGCAAAACTCATATAAGCAGAAACAGACAATCCAAATAGTGTTATAACTATGAAAGAAACTGGATTAATAATTAATAACCTTCCAAACTGCATCAGTTTGGGTTGACTGGTGAATTCCACCAAATACTTAAGAAAGAAATTATATCAATCCACCACAATCTCTTTCAGAGGATAGAAGCAGAGGGAATGCTTCTTAACCCATTCTATGAAACCAGCATTACCCTAATACCAAAACCAAATACATTACAAGAAAAGATAATTATAGACCAGTGTCTCTCAGGAACATAGATACAAAAATCAACAAAATATTAGCAAATTGAGTCCAACAATGTAAAAAAGAATTATACACCACAACTAAGTAGAATTTACACCACATATGCAAGGCTGGTTTAATATTCAGAATATCAAAATGAATTAATGTCATCCATCACATCAACAAACTAAGAAAGAAAAATCACATAATCCCAATCACTAGATACAGAAAAGGCATCTGACAAAATCCATTGCCCCTTCATGGTATAAAGTTTTAGTAAACTTGAAATAGAGGGTAACTTCCTCAACTTGATAAAGAATATCTACAAAAAACCTACTGCTAACATCATGCTTAATGGTGAAAAACTCAAAGCTTTCTGAATAGAACCAAGTACAAGGCAAGGATGTCCCCTCTCATCACTCCTCTTTAACACTGTACTGGGAGCTCTAGCTAATGTGGTCGGAGGAGAAAGGAAACATTATCAGAGAAAGAAGAAATAAAACTGAAACTGTCTTTGTTCACAGATAGCATGATCATTTATGTAGAAAACCCTAAAGAACAGACCAAAAAAACTCCTGGAATTAATAAGTAATTATAGTGGGTGCCTGGGTGGCTCAGTTGTTAAGTGTCTCTTTGGCTCAGGTCATGATCCCAGGGTCCCAGGATCAAGCCACGTGTCGGGCTCCCTGCTCAGTGTGGAGCCTGTGTCTCCCTCTCCCACTCCTCCCGTTTGTGCTCCTGTTCCCTCTCTCTCTGTCTTTCTCAGTCAAATAAATAAATAAAATCTCTAAAAAAAAAAAAAGTAATTATAGGAAGTTTGCAGGATGCAAGGTTAATATACAAAAATCAATCACTTTGCTATATATCAGCAATGAGTAAGTGGAATTTGAAATTAAAAAACCACAGTATCATTTATATTAGCACCCCTAAAATAAAATACCTAAGTATAAATCTAACAAAATATGTATAAGACCATAGGAGGAAAAATACAAAACTCTGACGAATGTAATCAAAGCACAACTAAAAAAGGAGAGATATTCCATGTTCATGAATAGGAAGACTCAATATTGTCAAGATGTCAGTTTTTCCCAGCTTGACCTATAGATACAGTGCAATCCAAATCACAATCCCACCAAGTGATTTTGTGGATCTTGACAAATTTATTCAAAACTTTATATGAAGAGACAAAAGACCACAACAGCCAACACAAAATAGAAGAAGAACAAAGTTGGAAGAGTGACACTACCCAACTTCAAGGCTTAATAAAATCAGTAATCAAGACAGGATGGGATCAACCACAGAGCAGACAAATAAATCAATGAAACAGAATAGATCATCTAGAAACAGACCTGCATAAATATAGTCAACTAAACTTTGACAAAAGAGCAAAGGCAATACAATAGAAAAGCAACAGTCTTTTCTTTTCTTTTTTTTTTTTAGCAACAGTCTTTTCAATAAATCGTGCCAAAACAACCAGACATCCAAAGGCAAAAAAAAAAAAAAAAAAAAAAAAAAAATCTAGACACAGACCTTCCTTCCTTCACAAAAATTAACTCAGAATGAATCACAGACCTAAATGTATCATGAAAATTGGTAAAAATTCCAAAAGATAAATTAGGAGAGACTCTAGATGATCTTGGGCATGGTGATGGCTTTTTAAATATAAAACCAAAAGCATAGTGCATGCAGGAAAGAACTGATAGGCCAAACATCATGAAAATTAAAAACTTCTAATCTGCAAAAGAGAATATCAAGAGAATGAAGAAGCAAGCTACAGACTGGGAGAAAACTATTTGTAAGATACACACCTGATAAAGGACTATTATCTAAAATACACGAAGAACTCTTTTAAAATTCCACAATAAGAAACAAACAATTCCATTAAAAAATGGGCTGAAGATCTTATCAGACATCTCACCAAAGGATATATACAGATAGCAAACAAGCATATGAAAAGATGCTCTCTACATGAAAAGTCTAAGGGAAATGCAAATTAAAACAATAACGAGATACAACTACAGTGGAACACTGATAACATCAAATGCTGGTGGGCATGTGATATAACAGGAACTCTCATCATTTATTGCTGGTGGGAATGCAAAATGATACAGGGACTTTGGAAGACAATCTGGTGCTTTCTTACAAAACTAAACCTATTCTAACCATATGATCCAACGGTCATGCCCCTTTATATTTATACAAAGGAAGTGAAAATTCATTTCCACACAAAAATGCATATAGATGTTCAAGCAGCTTTATTCCTAATGGCCAAAGCCTGGAAACTTTACCTGCCTTTAGTAGATAAATGGATAAAAAAACAGTGCCACATCCAGATAATGGAATAATAGTGCTAAAAAGAAATGAGCTATCAAGCCATGAAAAGATATGGAGACAGCGTAAAAGCACATTTCTAAGTGAAAAAAGCCAATCTGAGAAGGCTATATACTGTAGACTCCCAACTATATGACACTCTGGAAAGGGAAAAACTATGGGGACAATTAAAAGATCAGTGGTTGCCAGGGGTTGGGGGTGGGGGAGAGATGAATAAGTGGAACACAGAGGATTTATTGGGTGGAGAGAATAATCTGTACAGTACCATAATGACCATAATGATGGATACATGTCATTATACCTTTGTTCAAACTCAGAGAATGTACAACACCAAGAGTGAGTGGTAAGGTAAACAATGGACTTTGGGTGATCATGATATGTCAGTGTAGGTTTATCAGGTATGATGAATGTACTGTTCTGGTGGGGGATATGGATAGTGGAGGAGGCTATGATGTATGGGGGTTAGGGGTATATGGGAAATGTCTGTACCTTCTCCTCAGTTGTGTTGTAAACCTAAAACAAAGTCTTAATTTTTTAAAAGTGAGAAAAAATTGTATGAGGTATGTATGTTTGTTCCCATTTTACAGATAAAGAAACTGAAGTATAGAATAAATCCATTTGTGTAGTGTTACATGCCCAGTAAGCGGAATGGAAGCATCAACCCAGCTCTGACTCCACATCCTATGCCCTAACCTTGACATGATCTTCACAAGGGGGTACATCAAAAGGGAATTCCAGACAGAGGGTAAATCATGGGGGGAAAAGGTCTGTCTTCTCGGAAGGACATAATATATTTAAGTAATGGTGAGTTCTCTGCACTTACAGCACAAGGTATGTGGTAGAGTGAGACTGAAATGATTTGTTGGGAGATTGAAAATGCATTATAAATAGTCCATAGCCCAAATTATGACACTGGTAGAAAGAATGATGACTGGAGAGGAAATTGGGAGATATTTTAGAGATAAAATTGGCCTGATTTAGTGGTCATTGGGTATGATATAGGAGCAGTGCGTTGCTTAAGCAATGAGTCTGACTAGTGTCACTCAAGTTAAGGAACAAAGGAGGAAGAAGTTTGGGAGTAGAGAGAGCGGATACACACCAAGTTTTAAGAGTCTGCAGAACACATCAGGTGGAACACATGCAGTCTGAGGTCCAGAAACCAGGTTAAATCAGAAGTATAAACTTGATAATTACCAGCAGATCAAGAAATTAACTTGGCTTCATTGCAACATGGGAAATGATGCTATCACCCAAGAGGAAATGTACAAGTGGAGAAGAGAGCCATTTGAAACTGATTAAATGAGAGAGAGAAAGAGAAACTAGTGAAAGAGACTATGAAATAGTCATCACACAAGAAAAAAAATACAAAGACAGTAAAACTGGAAGTCAAGTGAGGGGAATTGCTAGGAGAAAGGAGTGCCCCCCACCGTGTCTGTGAGAGCATCGGGTTCATGGAAACTTGTTCTGACCCTGAAGTCCAGGCGTCTGCCTATAAACAAAGAATGCCCGCACAGTCCCTGTCAAGATCCTGATGTCCTTATTCTCCCTGATACTATGCTTCATCAGCAAGGTGCCAAGCAAAGGAAACATGTAGAACTACAAAATAATACTTATTACCATATTGGCCCTAAACAAGTTAACTGATAACTTCACTCGCTTAAAACAATTATGCAAGATTTAAAAACTCAATTCTGGTAAATGGTGCAGTGATGAACATCGGTGGTTAACAAAGGATTGTGGTGTGAGACTGGGGAAAGCTGCTCTTGTGTACAAGAAAACATAAAATCTCTTTACTTCTTCAAATAGACACTACTAAAAGATGTAAAGAATTGTTGGTGTAGGTTAACTAGCATCTCTGCAATCTTATTTACGATATTTCTGTACTTAGGAAATCCTTTTCCAAGAATATTTAAAAGACTTTAGCCTCATTTGAAAAACTGTAATTTTTTTATTATTTAGCCCACTTTGATGAGGTTTTACTAGTTGTGACGTTTTCTACTTCATTGTGTCTATGTGACTTTTTTTCCTCCTCCTTCCCTTGTTTTTCACCTTCAATTCCTCCCCAATTCCTTCCCGCCAGCCTCTCAGATTTTGACAGTCCATCTCTTCAATTCTGATGGCAACATTTCCCATTAAATAACTACACACTCAAGCGTTGCCTCTCACATGTCGGGGTGATTGGCAGATACTTGTTTAGAGAATTGGAAACAGCTGAAAGTGACATTCAAGGATTCAAAAACAACTTGGTTGGGAAATAAATCTTTGGCCAGGGAAAAAAAATGACTCTCTCTTTGCCAGGCAATAGCCTTATAATTTATCATTTATTGGAAAAGAAGAATGCATTTTGAGAACCGCATCAGACTAAAACTGATTACGGATATTAAGAAATGTCTCTATGAGCCATTACTCATAGCGTATGTGCACGCTGAGTGCCTCTGGAAGGCGGGGGCTGATGAGTCACTGAGCATGTTGTATTGCATTGCCGTTACTGTTAGTATCATAAACAATGGTATATGATGGGGTTAGAGCAGATTAAAGAGAAGGAAGTGTTTTGCACAGTCTCTTCTAGAAAGAAGAAACAAGACATTATTTCACTGTGACGTTAACAATTGATTTGGTTTTTTTTTGTTTGTTTATAGTTCCTAATGGTTCTGATAGTTCTAGGGAAGTATTCGTGGCTTATTCATTTCAAAAGCCACCATAAGTGATTAGCTTAAGCTGTTCCAACTTTGTGCTGTGGTTTCTAAAATAAAAAGGGGACATATTTTTCCCCTCAATGTTAGAAAAAGAGAAGAGATTCAAGAGAGCTGAACCAAGTATTATGAAATTATGTTCCCAGGACCCCAAAAGACCTTAGACACTGGATAAAAATGATAATAAGAACCAAAATGATAGGGCAACTCTTAGCAGTGAATTCACAGAATTGTCCATTCACAGAACTGACGTTTGTCACTTTTTATCTGTTATATTTATTTCAGATAATGTTTTAATTATATGCTGGACTATAAATATCCCCAAACAGATTGGTTCTTATAAATGTTTGCTATCTCCTTAGAACCTAGCTCAGTAACTTGTTCTTTGCCAAATAAAAGCATTAATCCATAGACAGATGAGCGACATGAGTCACTATATTTATTACAATTCATTTCCATTTCCTCAATTCTATCAAAACACAAAATCTAGATTAAGCAGTACTGTATAACAGTAAACTAGAATGGATTTTAGAATGAGTATGTGTAGTCATTATGTTTCTTTCTACTATGCCTTAATTTTTATTTAAAGCAATACCACTCCTTCTGATGAATGGATGAAGAAGGTGTGATATACATAATGGAATATAACACAGCAATCAAAAAGAATTGTCATTTGCAACGATATAGATGGAGCTATAGAGTATTATGCAAAGCAGAATAAATCAGAAAAAGACAAATGCCATTTGCTTTCACTCATATGTGGAATTTAAGAAACAAAACAAATGAATATTGGGAGAAAAAAAAAAGAGGCAAACTGGAAAACAGACTCTAAAGTATAGAGAACAGAATGAGTGTTGCTGGAAGGGAGATGGGCCGTGGGGGTTGGAAGTTAAATGGATGGTGGATATTAAGGAGGGCACTTGTGATGAGCACTGGGTGTTCTATGTAAGTGATGATTCACTAAATTCTACTTTTGAAACTAATATTACACTGTATGTTAACTGACTGGAATTTAAATAAAAACTTGAAGAAAAAAACAAAACAAAAATACATAAAACAATACCAGGACTTAGTAATATGTTTGTGTCATTTGGAAAGTTTTACTTTTGATAAAAAAAAATGTATGCCTTCTGGAGAAAACATTTTAATGTCATGCCTTTTGGATCACCAAAGCTTGCTATCAGAATATGAGGCAGTAATTAGGACTACACAATTTCCTCTGGGCAGCTAATTAAATGTGGATATTTCCTAAAGAAAATATGGGTGTGAGACTAGACCCTGGAAATACAAGTAAAGGATCAGAAAAGTCACACTCCTGCATTCTGGCAGACAAATCTCTCTGCAAACAGCTGGCCTAGCCCTTGAAGAACATTGTGGGATAGACAGATGACATCCTACACATCCTCCAGCCTCTTTGTGGACACTATCCCACAGACAATGCTTGTATCATAAAAGAGAAAACAGAAAGTAAATGGGCTAAGTACTCATATCTAGAAGTTTTCTTCAAAAAAGAGTAAAACCAAAGAAAATAGAATAAAATGTATTTTAAAAATAAGTGCAGAAATTGATAAAAACAGAGAAGACCAACAAAGTAAAAACATTTCTTTGGAAAGATTAAAATAACAGATAATGTCTGGTAAGACTGATGAAAAAAATATCAGAGATAGCACAAATAAAAAGTGTAACTATTAGGAATAGAAAGTGAGGGACATACTGTACTGCTGGAAGTCAAAGAAATTAATCTTTAATTCTGGAATTTCAAAAGTTAGGGACAGACTTCGTGGACCACATGTAAAGATTTCTTTCTGGCTGGATGTTCTTGCCTCATGTCCCACTTCTTAGCCAATGAATGATTGCCTATTCATAAGCCAAATGTTTTTATATTAAAATGACTAAATATGAAGAGTATGTAAGACTAACTCTCTCTAAATAAAAAGTTTATAAAATACAAGCTGGATCTGAATAAAGAAAAAAATGAAGCCACCATTAAAAAGACCTTACTCCTAAAGTCTTTAAAACTCCTAGCTGTTGTTCGGGTCCTTCTCAAAGCCACCTGCTTCATCTTGTTGTTTTTGTTGTTGTTGTTGTTTATTTGTTTGTTTTACATTCTTCTTTTTTTATTAATTATTTTAATTAACATATAATGTATTATTTGTCCCAGGGGTACAGGTCTGTGAATCGTCAGGCTTACACACTTCACAGCACTCACCATATCACATACCCTCCCCAATGTTGACACTCTTCTATTAGCTGTGATCTTTTCCTCCTGTGAATACCCATGGCATTGTTACAGAAGCAACATTTTTACCTTCATGCTTATGTTATAAGTTCCTTGAGAGGACGGACTGGGTCTTATTCATCTAAGTAATTCTAGTAGTAGAAAACACACTGTCAATAGTTGATAGTGGTGGAAATTTCAATAAATTTAATGGAATTGGATCACCAAAACAAAATATTACTAGTTCTTTAATAGGAAATCTGGGATTCCCAAAGTGACAAAATCTTAGAGCAGAAACTGTCCCTAGAGTATACTTGATTCCATCAACCAAACAGTGCAGAGAATCACATCAACACTATTTCTGATGTCATGTCTCTGTTTGGGCATTTCCAGTGATGGGTACATGCTACCTCACAGGGCTTACTTATAGGTAGGTCAGTATATCCCATCTGTAGGATGTCCCTACTTATGTTGAGATATCATTATTTATACTTCAGTCATAATTTTGCTTTCTGAAACCATACTACTATGAACAATAAATCCAAAACTTTCAGCAAAGTAGACATCCAAATTCATTCATCCTGTAACTCCAGGAACATTTGCTGAATAGTTACTCTGTCCCAGGGACAGTGCTAGATGCTAGAAATACAAAGCTAATATTGTAGGCCTGCAGGAATAAATTAGTCTAGTGGTATGGCTAGATGAGTAAATTACAATGTACAATACAAAGTGGTAAGCAGTTAGAATTTGTTACAGAAGCACATGGCAGGATATCAAAGCCAGGCTTGCCTATGGAAGGCTTTTCAGAGGAAGTGACATTTGAATAGAATTGTGAAAGGAAGGTATCAGACAGAAGTGGGAGGGGGATAGTTTGAGGAGAGGGTACAACACGTACTGAGGTCTTGGAGAGTTTACATTGGAAGCAGCTCTCATGTTCTTCTAAACATTCTGCTTACAAGCTCCGAATGTCCTGCTTTTTCAACTGCATGGCTTAAAAGAGCAGAAATGCATTTTTTCACAGTTCTGGACACTACAAGTCTGAAATTGAGGTAACAGCAGGGCCATGTTCTCCCCAGAGGCTCTGGAAATGACTCCCTCCTTGCCTCTTCCACCTCCTGGTGACTGTCAGCATTTCCTGGCTTGTGGCTACATCCGTCCAATGGCTGCCTCCATCTTCCCATGGCTTCTTCCTCTTCTCTGTGTCTCTCCTGTGTGTGTCTCTTAGAAGGACACCTGTCATTGGATCTAGAGCCCACCTGGATCATCTAGATTGATGTGCTTATCTCTAGTCCTTAACTTAATTAAATCTGCAAACACTCTTTCCAAATAAGGTCACTTTCACAGGTTCAGAAGGTTAGAAGGTGGACACATCTTTTCCAGAGGCCACCATTCAACCCACTACACTTGGCAACTACTGGTCTGATTTCCAAGTAGCATTCACTATCTATAAGTCTGACAGCGCAGGGGCACTCAATAACGCTGAGCCTCTTGAATGATTTAATAATGCTCATGACTTAAATAGCCTTTGCTCAACTTTCATCTTCCTAGTAGGAAAATAAATTATTAAAGAACATTACTTTTGGTTACAAATTTAACATTATAAGTTGGTTCTAAATTCCTGGGGAAAGTGATAATAAGGTTTTGGGGACATAATTATATTTTCAAACAATTTCTTAGAGCTCTGGTATTCAATATAATTACTTCTAATAGCAGCGACACAAGAGGCTACACATCCATAGTGAGACAATTTCCTTTTGAAAAGTCAGTATATTGTGTTCTTTCAGAAATCACTCTACTTTGATGAAATAATACAATTCTGAAAACTGTCAACAGGAATGAAGAATTTTCTCCATTTTATTTATTTATTTATTTAAAAAAAATTTTTTTTAAAGATTTTATTTATTTACTTGACAGAGATCACAAGTAGACAGAAAGGCAGACAGAGAGAGAGAGAGAGGGAAGCAGGCTCCCTGCTGAGCAGAGAGCCCGATGCGGGACTCGATCCCAGGACCCTGAGATCATGACCTGAGCTGAAGGCAGCGGCTTAACCTACTGAGCCACCCAGGCACCCCAAATTTTCTCCATTTTTTTAAAATAAGGAAATCAGTGCCTGGGGCATGATGTTTTACTTCCCATGAGGGAACAATATCTCTTGTTAGGTAGAAATGTTGTCGCGGGTTTTTGGTGTGTGTTTGTTTGTTTGTTTGTTTTCCCCGGCAAAGCAACTACTACTACAAATTTTTAGAAACTGGGTCAGTATTCTGTTTCAACTTAAATGCTAATGGCCTGTGTAGGGAAAAAATTAAGTGCCATGGGTAATCTATGGATCAATGAATACAATAGGTCAACTGTTAATTCTATAAAATTTGACTGTTATTTTTTAAGAAGACGCATACATTTTCATTGTTTAGATGCAAAATATGAATTTGGGGAAAATTTTAAAATAATAAAAAGCTGCACAATTCAATGTGACATATGAGATTTGATTATACTGACTCATAAATGTCCCATAACATATATGTAGAGTTTTGTTCAATTTTTTAAAGATTCTGTTTATTTATCTGAGAGAGAGAGTAGGAGTGAGCAGGGTGGGGAAGAGCAGAGGGAGAGGGAGAAGCAGACTCCCCGCTGAGCCAGAAGCCCAACTTAGGGCTCAATCTCAAGACCCTGAGATCATGACCTGAGCCAAAGGCAGACACTTAACTGACTGAGCCCCCCAAGCACCCGGTCAGCCAATTTTTATTAATACATTCATTTTTAACTATTTGACAGCCTCAGTGTATGCGACTGTAGGTACAAATGAATGCTCAGAAGCATGTATCTGACATGAATTCATTCATGCCTTGGCCTTAGTGGTACATTTCCAGGAGTTATGGCTGTTAGGGTCTGTAATCAAAGGAGCGAGACTGATACAAAGCAAAGGTCAAGCAAAGCTTTATTTCGCGCCAAGCATCAAGAATCAAACTGACTGGTCAGGGCCGTCTCTTACAAAGAGGTGACCCCTCCCAGCCTCACAGACTAACTTTTATAGAGCAAAGGCCATGTGGTTGAGCCTGGCCACACACAGGTGGCCAATGAGATTACAATACACAGAGAAAATTGCACAGTCATGCTAGGTCACACACGGGCGGCCAATTGAATTACAATTTACCCTAGTAGATATTTGAACTAGCCTATTACCTTGGTCAGAACTGGAAAAGGCAGGGTCCACTCTCCTTGGTAGCTAGGGAGACAGTATGCACGCCCCACTGATTGGATGTCTCCACCTGGCCTGACCGGCCCTTGTATCTGGGCTTTGCAAGTAAGTTCCTCTGGGAGGGGCAGGGTCAATCTAAGTTTGCTGCATAAACAACAAAATGGCTCCCTCTGGCTCAGTAGGCCCTTACAATGGCCTTACTCTGTGGCTATAGCAGGTCTTCCTAAAGGGATACTGCAGATTGTTGGCAATCAGATTAACTGCTGTTTGAATCAAATACTTGAATACTGATTTTATCCTGCAGCACAAGAGAAAAGTAATAAAGACTCTATTTGCCTTTTTTTCCACTTCCTTACTGCAGGGAGTCAATAGTCCTCAGGCTCAAATTCCTCCTTCAACGTTTAGTTCATATTTAGGTGAAGAGTCAGATTCAGAAACATCACACCAAACTGGCTTGGTTTCCTCTCTGCCCTCTTCAAAACTTTGAAGCCATATATTTTGGGACTGTGACTTTGTATAGCTGCAGATCTCACTGGCCTCGTCTGACATGTCCATACGTAGGACCAACTCCATCCTCTCTTTGGCAGGTTCCTTTTCATGTAGATTATTGTGGTTTTGTTTTTTTAAAGATTTTATTTACTTATTTGACAGAGAGAGATCACAAATATGCAGAGCAGCACACAAAGAGAGAGGAGGTAGCAGGCTCCCTGCTGAGCAGAGAGCCCGATGTGGGGCTTGATCCCAGAACCTGGGATCATGACCTGAGCCAAAGGCAGAGGCTTAACCCACTGAGCCACTCAGGTACCCTGATTTTTGTGTTTTTATTGTGTGTCCCTGTCACTCTGGACCAGAGATAGAAGCCTGCCATCTGGGAGCTGGTGAGGGCCATCCAGGTGCCGAGAACAAGGGCTCTGACCAATAAGGCCCCGCCATATACACAAGGACTAGTGGCCCTGGGCAGGTTCTCTTTGAAGGAGTTTGAAGGAAAGCTTATAGCAAGCAGAGTACAGAGTGATCCAGGCATGAAGAGATAGAGCATGAAGGCAGTGAGCAGAACTCATGCGCAAGCAGCAACCTAAGTAGAGAGCATGTTAAGCAGCAAAAGGAGAGGGAAGAAGGTCATACCGAAGTAGCAAAAAGAAGCAGCTAAAGGGAAAAGCAGATGCAGGAACTGAAACATAAACTTGGCCCAGAAATAAATTTCTGTTCTTGCCCTCAAGCCACTGTCAAATTATCAGAGCTGATGTCATATGTAATATACGGTGTCCCAATTCTCTGTGACCCTTAGTTGTATGCTCTTGAGACAGCATCCAGTTGTTTGTCCTTCCCCAAGCATCTCATTAACTAAGGTGCCCCGAGCCTGTTTCTGTTCTCTGCACCAGAGAGAGTCTAAAAAAACAGGATATCCTCAAGATGAGGTAAAAAAAAAAAAAAAAGAGAGAGAGAGAGAGAGAGAGAGAAAATAGAGTTTGGCAAAACTAAAGTCAAAATAGGATTTCATAATTTTGGCATCGAAATGTAATCATTTAACAATCTTTTCATTTAAGTTCCATATGCCAGGCAATGTGTTTGGATGCTTCATATGTGGGCAAAGGACACACTCAGGAGAAGGCAGCCTCGAAAGCCAGAAAGTCTCTGCTGATTATGGGTTCGAGACCCAAGTAACAACTCTTGAGGCTGGACTACCCAGAAGTAACTACTTTTGAGGCTGGGTTGTTTGTTCAGGGAGCTTCCAGGTAAACAGGATTTCACCTACAGAAGTAAAAGCAACAAAAAAGGGTTGCCCCAGCGACCTCACTCTGTGTCCTGATAGAGATCTTTCCATCTTGTAAATTTCATCACTTTGCTCCTGCTGAGTAGTCAAGAGCAATTTATACATGATTGTCAGTCTGATGTCTTATGATCAGTATTCCTTATTATCTCTCATGTGATGGAGAAAAGGAAAGAGTGCTGTTGGCTTCCCAATATGCTAAGCTCTCCTCTCTTCTGAATCTGATATATGATATTTCTATCACTGGAACAACACAAGCACATGTTTTGCATTCCACTTTGTATTTTGTCATCTTTGAAGCAGGCTCATTTCTTCACAGACAAAAAAAAGATGGCTTCACTGTCCTTCCTTCTTAGATGAGTTCCCCTTAGCAGTCAAAGGACATATAATAGTATTTAATAATTAAATTTGTAACACAATTCTTTCTTCTGGGGCAATAAATGGCTTATCTAACTCTAGTGGGGCAGAATGTCTTCTTCATTAGGAATGATTCCATTTTTTCCATGCCTAAATTCTGGGGTACAACTACGCTTGTTCAAAGGTGAGCATGAAGCTGGGAGGCTCGAGTTCTTTGTTCTTTGTAACAATTACTATAGAGGGGGCGGGTTGGAGGGTGCAGACAAAATGGGAAGTGTTCAGAGTAAAACATTCGAAATGCCCAAGAAACAAAATGACAAGTATTAGCTCCTTCAGAACTCTACCTTTACACAAATATTTCTCTTTATGAAATTCCTAAATTGAATTTGAGGTTGACAATGCAGCTTTGTTCTTTCCATCCACATCTTAAAACTGTTGACAGAGAGGTGCTGAATTTAACGAAATGAAATAATTGCAATTTAGTCCAAGACATGAAGACAAAGACAAGATGACAAATAAGATTCATTTTTTTCCTGCTTCCTGTTTTTCTCTCATTAATGTGAAAAATTCATACACTCTGCATTTTGAAAGAAATAATTACAGTAATCAGAATCTGACTTTTTATGAACTCTAAATTTTGAGAAGCCATTTATTCCTACTGGCATCAATGTAATTTTAACTAATAAGTATCTTTAATCTACCAATTAGATAGCATATATCTAATGACACAGAGCAACACTATCCTCTGATCAATGTTAAATGTGCAGGAGTCTGTCTGATCATGTATACTCTACCCCTGGTCTCAACAAGCTACTCACAAAAAGCCCTAGGAAAAGATGAATTGTGCAAGTATATTCTTTGAAATTAAAAAAAAAAAAGACATAAAAGTGGAATGCTTTTATTTGGGGGAGGCTACTTTGTTCTTTCTGAGCATAACAGTGTGGGGAAGTTAGAGGGTCTGTTTAGGATACAGAAGAATATTAGATTGCCAACCGAGCAGAGATACTCCAAAGAGTGAGGACCCAGAGCAGGGAGTGGGCTCTCCATCATCCTGTAGTTCTGTGAGGTTCAGAGGTTATCAACCCTTTTGGTCAAAGAAGTAGTCTATTTCCCACCTATAAAGCTATTTTTCCATATCCACGATTTGAGATAACATTTACTTTAAGTCCCATTTTGAGTGTCTTATCCTTCTATTAAAAAAAATTTTATCTCGATGAGAACTGAGCAATGTATAGAACTGGTGAATTATTATATTGTACACCTGAAACTTATGTAACCCTGTGGGTTAATTACATTTCAATTTAAAAGTGTAACAGCTAAGAAAATTTAGAACATGTATAAATGATTGAGAGCAGTATTAAAACGGACATATGTTTTTTTTTCCCTGTGTTTTTTAAAACTCTTATTATTCCTGAATAAAAAAAGAAACCTCTCTGGGGTGGTTCAGGGTGTGAATGAGGGAGGAGAAAGGAGATTCTTTACCGCAAAGAAGAAAAGAGTTTCCTGAGTCATACTCAACAGAGATTAAGCACATGATCAAGGTGGTTTAAGATCTTTCAACTGCTGAGAAGGCAGTCTCAGACTTACTTTCTGTAAAATGAACGTGTTAGGTGATCTCTAAAATCCCTTCAGCTCTAAATTTCTGAAATTGTGGCCTTAGCTTTATTTAGCCCTTTTGTGTGGGTTTGAATGATCTACCTGATTTCTCTCCAGATACCTTTTCTCTCCTTCTGAAATAGCACTATGACCAGTGCACTTTAGCAGACTCTCAGGGGGAAAAAAAAAAAGACAAATTTTCAAATAGCAAAAGAGATAGCTTGATGTCCTTCACCCTGGGTGTGCTGGGCATGGTCTATCTGACCTTCAGGGGGTTACTGGATTCTGTAGAAGTTCTACCTTTGATTGGTTTCTACTGAAAATTTTGGAACTCTGTAGGGGTAGAATGAAGTTGTAGAAAATTGAGAGTAATGCACATGATTCTTATCCATGGCAGTATAAAGGCATTTTATCTGGTGAGTAGACAAGGGATTTCTGACTTATAGAAAAGGCTATCCCAAACAATGCCTCCTTACAGGATATTAACTTGCTCTGCATCTGTTAGCAATTCATTTTCACATTCCCATTGCCTAATCTTCAAATTCTCCAAGCAAGAACACCTTATTGATTCTCCTTTAAATAAAGAGGTAAATAAAATCTTTGACTTCTGTTCAATTTCTGTAAGAGTTATGATTTTATCATTTGGAAAATTATACTTGAACAGCAATTTATCTCATGAAAGGTGTGTGTGTGTGTGTGTGTGAGAGAGAGAGAGAGAGAGAGAGAGAGGAAATTACTAAAAACTTCCTTGCTCTTTTGTTAATATTTATAACCATAAGTAATCAGCTGCCCCCACTGGGTTTTAGCTGCATCCACATTAAATCAGTATATTGTATCTAATTTAGAAAGTTCATCATGGCCTAGATGAATCGCTTTGTGGTTTTACAGGGTTCAGGAGAGATCACACAAGCTGGCATTTAATGTAATTATAGAATAATGATTACCATTTGTAAAAAATTTCTAAGCATAAAGAAGCTGGAATAAAACCCGTCTTCAAACTAGCAGGAGGTTGTGAATTGGCTAATCGGTTCAATTATCATTTCCTCCCACTCAAGGTGTTCAGTCCTTGACTCTCTTCCTTGTCTGGAAGAGGAGTTGATTTAGCTGGAGTGATCTCTGTGGGGGAAGAGTTGGTGAGAGATACTGATATGAAATAGTTTGTGTTATTTGAACTTGAGAAATCAGAAAGAATTGTCATCCCACGTGGAAATTTTGCTGCTCATAGGAAAGTGCTGTAGTAAACAGTGTAATTCCAATTCAACACTAGTCTTTTCATGAACTGCAAAAGGCTTTTACTCTGTTTTCGCTGCAGGCTTTCAGATAAATGGGTATGAGATAATTACCACTTATATTTTGGAATCAAAGACATTGCTGCTTCAGCTAATCTAATGGCAATCTGGTGAGAAGGTTTATACTCTATCCCAACTGGAGACAGGCCTAGCTGAATCTTTCTTCATTCAATTCAATCTACATTTCTCCTTAAAATATATTGATTCTCTACATATCCTGTACCATCTTTATTCGTATCTTCCTGAATTACCTGGGAATATGCTTGAACTATAAATTAACCTTCCAAACCACTACTCACTTTCTACTAATTGGATTTTGAATCACATATTAGATATTTAAAAGTCAACTCCTACTGAAATGAAAACTTCGCAAAAATGCTTTTCCAATTGGAAAGTGTGAAAGAGCAAGAAGGTAGGTAAGAGCATATTTTTCTTTGCTGTGACTATAATAGGGTACATAAGTTGTATACTGCAAAATCCTAAGTAAATGGAATTTGTGAATCAGTTTTTTTAAGTAAAGATACTTTTTTTCTTTTATATCTTGTTTTGAAATCTTAGAACATGATATTTGTTGTATTTATCTTATTTTTTTACCTGAATAAAGTAGAAAATAGATCTTAACTCTTTTTTGATTATTGAGATCTTGCAGTGCTATTGGTTATTTGTTCTCCTGAACATCAGTGACCACTGAATAGTGATCACTGGGGAGGCAAAACAGGAATCTGGGCAGAATCTAGGGCCATCGCAAACCCACAGGTTCCCTAAAGTTGTACAATGCACAACTTGTACAACTGTATCTTTCAATCCTGGATATTGGTGACCCTAACTGTGAGGACTGCACTTCAAGCAGAATCAAAATGTGATCCTACTTGGGATGGTCAGATCTCAGAGACTCCTGGATTAACCACTTCAAGATACTCTGCATCCTGGAATCCATCAAAATCCTTGAGGAGAGGGCTCCTGGGTGGCTCAGTTGGTTAAGAGGCTGCCTTCAACTCAGGTCATGAACCCAGGGCCCTGGGATCAAGCCCTGCATTGGGCTTCCTGCACAGTGGGGGGTCTGCTTCTCCCTCTGCCTCTGCTCCTTCTCCCTGCTTGTGTGTACTCTCTCTCTCTCTCTCTCTCTCTGACAAATAAATAAATAAAATACTTTTTAAAAATCCTTGAGAAGAGCACAGGCGGCAATCTCTTTGACCTCAGCCATAGCAACTTCTTCCTAGACATACTGCCAAAGGCAAGGGAAGCAAGGGCAAAAATGAACTACTGGGACTTCATCAAGATCAAAAGCTTTTGCACAGCAAAGGAAACCATCAACAAAATCAAAAGACAACTGACAGAATGGGAGAAGATATTTGCAAATGATATATCAGAATCGGGGCTAGTATCCAAAATCTATAAAGAACTTATCAAACTCAACACCCAAAGAACAAATAATCCAATCAAGAAATGGGCGGAAGATATGAACAGACATTTCTGCAAAGAAGACATCCAAATGGCCAACAGATACATGAGAAAGTGCCCAACATCACTCAGCATCAGGGAAATATAAATCAAAACCTCAGTGAGATACCACTGCACACCAGTTGGAATGGCTAAAATTAACAAGTTGGAAATGACAGATGTTGGCGAGGATGCGGAGAGAAGGGAACCCGCCTACACTGCTGGTGGGAATGCAAGCTGGTGCAGCCACTCTGGAAAACGGTATGGAGGTTCCTCAAAAAGTTGAAAATAGAGCTACCCTATGACCCAGCAATTGCACTTCTGAGTATTTACCCTAAAGATACAAATGTAGTGATGTGAAGAGGCACATGCACCCCAATGTTTATAGCAGCAATGTCCACAACAGCCAAACTATGGAAAGAGCCTACATGTCCATCAACAGATGAATGGATAAAGAAGATGTGGTATGGGGGAGAGGAGTCAAGATGGCGGAGAAGTAGCAGCTGAGACTACTTCAGGTAGCGGGAGATCAGCTCGA
>NW_019154099.1:8635900-8798605 GCF_002288905.1 Enhydra lutris kenyoni | reverse complement strand
ATGCCTGTTAATGGATAATTTACTTATTCTGCCCCTTCCTCCTCCTCTCCTCTCCTCGCCCTTCCACCCTCCCTCCCTCCCTTCCTTCTTTTCTTCCTTCCCTCCTTCTTTCCTTCCTTCCTTCCTTATCCCTGCAAAATTGACTTGGGTTATTGTAGCCCTTAAGTATGGGCCTGTCCTCAGTGATATAAGATATTGATTTGCTTCTTCAAGTAGTAAATTATATGACAGGAATGATGTCTCATTGATTTCTTTTGTGCAACACCCAGCACACAGCTGGACATGTAAAAGAATGTTGGATATACATTTTGATTACGAGATGATTTAGAAAGAGGCATTTAATTTTTCAATTTTGCTATCTATGATAAACAAGTATAAATAATTGTAAAATATTTTAAGAACTTCACCCATGTCGTAGGGTATTGGTTGTATTAATTTATGCAGACTACTTACACACAGGGCCTTGGCAGATGGCAGGTAACCAATAAAGAACAGTTGTGGATATCAGTATTTTCACTAACATGAATTGGAAATGTGAGGATTAGCTTTAAGAGATTATAACGAGGTTTGATGTCTGACACTGATATGAAGATGAGAAGACCCTCAGAAGGGAGGACTTGCTCACCTCCAGACCTGAACTTGCCCTGGACAAGAAAAGAGCAGCTTACAGTTGAAATATAATAAAAATTAATGGTTTTAACCTATCAGATATCTAATAAGTGTTCTTTATTTTCAGCTCACTGAATCTTTTTCTTTTTTAAGATTTTATTTATTTATTTATTTGACAGAGAGAGAGAGAGAGAGAGCACAAGCAGGCAGAGAGGCAGGCAGAGGCAGAGAGAGAAGCAGGCTCCCCACTGAGCAAGGAGCCCGATGCGGGGCTCGATCCCAAGACTCTGAGACCATGACCCGAGCCGAAGGCAGCGGCTTAACCCACTGAGCCACCCAGGCGCCCCCAGCTCACTGAATCTTAATAATAATACTGCAAAATGGTTATTTTCCCCATTTTTAAAAAGACTTTTTGGAGCAGTTTTAGATTTACAACCAAATTGCAAGGGAGCGGCATAAATTTCCCATATACTGCAGGCCCCCTACATGCACAGGCTTCCCCAGTTTTCCCACTGTTTTAGTGGGCAAGTGAAAGTCCAGAAGCTTACCCACGTTCCATAGCTCATAGGTGATAGAGATGGTCAAAGGGGATCTAGGCCTGTCTACTTGAGAGCCCTAGATTTTTCATTTTCAACTCATTGCATGAAAAGAGGTCCAGCTAATACTTCTTAACTCAGAACTACAAAATGACCATAAGCCCTCCCTACTAATTTCTACATGTTAGTACTCTCCAACATTGACTCCCACTCTCCACTCTCAAACAATATTTTTTGAGCACATCAATGGAAATCTGGAATGTCAGCCATGCCCAACCCAGAGGGAGAGAGACATTTTACCACACAACGAGCTGCCATTAAAAGATGGTGCTCCAGATAAGCCAATTACCAGCCATTTGTCCCAAAACAGTTTCCCTCTGGGGACAGGATTTCTCCCATCATTCCTTTTGTTCAATTCTACTGGACAAAAACCTCCTACTCCCCTGCTCTTAAAACTGTATGGTCTTTGGGGTGCCTGGGTGGCTCAGTGGGTTAACCCTCTGCCTTTGGCTTGGGTCATGGTCTCAGGGTCCTGGGATTGAGCCCCACATCAGGCTATCTGTTCGGTGGGGAGCCTGGTTCCCCCTCTCTCTCCGCCTGCCTCTCTGCCTACTTGTGATCTCTGTCTGTCCAATAAAAAAAAAACAAAAAACAAAAAACTGTATGGTCTGTATGGTCTTTGGTCAACTATTCTTCAAAAAGCAGGAAAGAATATCCAATGGAAAAAAGACAGTTTTTTCAAAAAATTGTGCTGGGAAAACTGGACAGTGACATGCAGAGAAGAATGAAACGACCACTTTCTTACACCACACACAAAAACAAATTCAGGGTGGATGAAAGACCTAAATGTGAGATAGGAAAGCATCAAAATCCCAGAGGAAACACAAGGAGCATCCTTTTTGACCTCAGCTGAAGCAAGTTCTTACAAGATATGAGTCTAGACGCAAGGGTAACAAAAGCAAAAATGAACTATTGGGACTTCATCAAGATAAAAAGCTTCTGCACAGCAATGGAAACAATAAACAAAATTAAAAGGCAACCTTCTGAATGGGAGAAGATATTTATTAATTCTGTATCTGATAAGGGGTTAGTATCCATGATATATAAAGAATTTATCAAACTAACACCCCAAAAAACAAATAATCCAGTTAAGATAAGGGCAAAAGATATGAATAGAAATTTTTCCAAAGAAGACATCAGATAGCTAACATATACATGAAAAAATGCTCAACATCACTCATCATCAGGGAATTATAAATCAGAACTACAATGAGATACCACTTCACACCTGTTAGAATGCTAAAATTAACACAGGAAACAACAAATATTGGTGAGGATGCAGAGAAAGGGGAATCCTCTTGCACTGTTCATAGGAATGCAAACTGGTGCAGCCATTCTGGAAAACAGTATGGGGGTTCCTCAAAAAGTTATATATAAAAATATAACTACTTTACCACCCAGCAACTGCACTGCTATGTATTTACCCAAAGGATACAAAAATACTGATTTGAAGGGACACATGCACCCCAATGTGTATAGCAGCATTATCTATAACAGCCAAATTATGGAAGCAGCCCAACTGTCCATTGATAGGTGAATGGATAAAGAAGATGTGGTATATATACACAGTGGGATATTACTCAGCCATCAAAAGGAATGAAATCTTGTCATTTGCAATGATGGGGATAAAGCTAGAGTATATTATGCTAAGAGCAAGAAGTCAGTCAAGAGGAAGACAAATACCATATGATTTCACTCATATATGGAATTTAAGGAACAAAACAGATGAACATAAGGGAAGAAAAGAAAAAAGAGAGAGGGAAGAAAACCATAAGAGAGTCTTAATGATAGGGAACAAACTGAGGGTTGGTGGAAGGGAGATAAGTGAGGCATGGGCTAAATGGGTGATAGGTATTTAAGGAGGGCACTTGTGACAGTATTGCATGTAAGTGATGATCACTAAACTATACTCCTAAAACCAATATAATGCTATATATTAACTAACTAGAATTTAAATTAAAAATTGAAACATAAAATAAAAACTGGAAGGCACCTGCCTGGCTCATTTGGTAGAGTATGTGACACTGGATCTCAGGGCTGTCAGCTTGACCCTCACATTGAGTGTAGAGAGCACTCAAAATTAAAATCTTTTAAGAAACCCAAATGTACACTCTTTAATGACTTCCTAATTAAAATTAAAAAATAAAGCTGGAAGTGGTTGTAGATCACATACATAAATTGAATTATTTGCAGATAGAAAAATAGTGTTTCCTATATACTGGAGTTGTCTTCCTAAATAGATTATAGGTTCATTAAGTGCAGGGACTATGTCTTACTCACCTTTCTAACTCCTCTCCCTCACCCCAACACACACACACACACACACACACACTCTCTCTCTCTCTCTCTCTCTCTCTCGTTCTCTCTAACAGTGCTCAGTACATGGTGGGTACTCAAAATGTTCTACCAGGTAATTAGATCACTAGCATATTTTACCAGGAAAACTACATATATAAGAAGAAGGATTTTTCTTGTCTCTAAGTTTTCATGCTGTTTTGTTAACTTCATCTAGGGAATATATATGTTTCACTCAGGACAAATAGACAGTTAATGTGGAGTGTTTTACTGTCTCTCAAATGTCCTGTCATGTTTGTTCAACAGGCACCCTTGGAGGACTCTTATATCTCACTATTTATCGGCTGCTGAAATAACACTGTAGCTTTTCACTGATGACAGATTGGTAATATTTTATAACTTCAGCTTTGGCTTTCTAAAAATTGATTTTGGGTATGTAACCCATGTATGTAAATCAAGATTTTAAGAGAACAAAGAGGTACACAGAAAAAAATCTCCCTTCCACCATGTTCCCCAAATTTCCAGCTGCTTCTCAGTTACAGCTGTTGTTACTTTCTCTATCACTCCAGAGGATGTATATATATGAACAGATACATAGTCTGTGTCTATCTCTCCTTGCTCTCCACTCTCCATCAGAGGTATTAGGAAACAGTAATTCATTGCTTCTTTTATCTTTTTTCTTTCTTTTCTCTCTCTCTCTCTCTCTCTCTCTTTTTTTTAAGTAGTGTGGAGCCAAACACAGGGCTTGAACTCACAATCCTGAAATCAAGACCTGAGCAAAGATCAAGAATTGGACACTTAACCTACTGAGTCACTCAGGTGTCCCCATTACTCCTTTTATTAAGAACTTATATTCTTTGTTTTAGTGAGAGGTTTTTGGAGAGGTGGGGGACACATGTGATTAAAGTTTACTTAGTACTATTCAAAAGACCATTTAATTTGTTAATCTGATGAATTAAATGAGATTTTCAAATGTAAAATGCATGGTACATTCCTGGGATGAGCCATAATTGATTATGACACAATTTTCCTATGTTTTGAATTTTTTAAAGATTTTTGTATCTATAATCATGAATAAATAATTTTCCTGTCTTTAATTGTCTTTATATGGCTTTTGTATCATGGTTATATTTATGTCAAAATATTTGCTAGGGAGGAGTCAAGATGGCGGAGAAGTAGCAGACTGAGACTACATCTGGTAGCAGGAGATCAGCTAGATAGCTCATCAATCCATTGCAAACACCTACAAATCCAACAGGAGACCGAAGAGAAGAAGAGCAACAATTCTAGAAACAGAAAATCGACCACTTTCTGAAAGGTAGTGAAAGGGTCCGTAGACAAAAGGACAAGACTGATACAAAGCGAAGGTCAAGCAGAGCTTTATTTTGCACCAAGCATTGAGAATCAAACTGACCGGCCAGGGCCGTCTCTTGCAAAGAGGCAACCCCTCCCAGTCTCACAGATTAACTTTTATAGAGTAAAGGCCATGTGGTTGAGCCTGGCCACACACAGGTGGCCAACTGAATTACAATTCACCCTATAGTAGTTATTTGAACTAGCCTATCACTCTGGTCAGAATTGGCGCCCAAAAGGCAGGGCCCACATTCTTGGGTGGTTGGAGAGGTGCTTTCCTGATTGGATGTCTCCACCTGGCTTGGCTCATCCTTGGCGGGTAGGGAGATAATACGTGCGCTTTCACTGATTGGACGTTTCCACCTGGCCAGACACTTCCTTGTATCTGGGCTCCATTATTTTTGCCCAGCCTGACATGTCCTGGTATCTGTGCTCCATTATTGGGGCTATTTGGCCGTATTTCATCAGTTCTGTTTCTAAGCGCTTTCCTCTTGGGGAGAAGGGGCAGGTTCAATCTAAGTTTACTGCATAAACAACAAAATGGCTCGCTCTGGCTAAGTAGGCCCTTACAGTAGGACAGCGGAGAAGTTAATCTAAAGCTACGGGAAGAAAGACCGCAGGGGGAGGGGCTGGCTCCCATCAAGCAGTGGAGCAACAGACCACAAAATCAGGACTTTTAAAAGTCTGCTCCACTGAGGGGCATCGCTCCAGAGGCTAAATCGGGGTGAAGCCCACACGGATTCAGTGTGGCCCCAGGTCCCGCAGGGTCACAGAAGGATCGGGGGTGTCTGAGTGTCGCAGAGCTCGCAGGTATCAGAGTGGGGAAGCCGGCTACAGAGACAGAGCCGAGGTGTGAGCTCTCAGCTCGGGGTTACCTTGAACCGGTCACGGGCTGGGTGAGCTCAGAGCGCAGCCAGAGGCCAGGGAGATGGGAGTGATTGAGCACTTTTCTCTGAGGGTGTACTGAGGAGTGGGTCCTGAACTCTCGGCTCCTCTGGGCCGGAGATTGGGAAGCCGCCATTTTCATTCCCATCCTCTGGAACTCTACAGAAAGTGTTCAGGGAACAAAAGCTCCCGAAAGCGAACCCGAGCAGATTACTTAGCCCGGCCCCTGGTAAGGGTGGTGCAATTCCGCCTCGGGCAAAGACACTTGAGAATCACTACAACAGGCCCCTCCCCCAGAAGATCAACAAGAAATCCAGCCAAGACCAAGTTGACTTACCAAGGAGAACAGTGGAATTCCAGAGGAGGAGAAAGCAAAGCATGGAATTCATGGCTTTCTCCCCATGATTCTTTAATCTTGCAGTTAATTTAAATTTTTTTTAATTTTTTTTCTTCTTCTAAATTTTTTTTAAACTTTTACCCTTTCCTCTTTTAACGTTTTTTAACTAGTTTATCTTAACAATACCTTTCATTAAAAAAAAAATAATAATCATCTTTTTGAACCCTCATTATTGGAGTCATATTTTATCCTTCATTGTATCTAACTTTATTTTTTGTATACACATAGGGCTTTTTCTTCTAAAAAATTTGGGTACAACTTATTCTAATATATCAAAATATACCCTAAATCTAGCTCCAGGCTTGTTCTAGTCTCCAGCCTGAGCAAAATCTCTCCACTTTCTTTTTCTTTATTCTCCCAAACAACTTACTTTATCAACCCCTTTTTTAGAAATTAAAAAAAATTTTTTTCATCTTTATAGGCATATTCCATCCCTTCATTGTGCTTACCCTTATATATGTTTTTCATTCTTTTAAATTTTGGGAGGTAGTTTCTTCTAAGAGACCAAAATACTCACAAAATTAAGTGGGTGAGCCTGTTCTAGTCACCAGTCTAACATATGTATGTATATATATATATATATATATATATATATATATATATATATAATTTTCTTTTTTTTTTTAAATTTTTTTTTTAACTTCTTTTTATCCCTTTTCTACCCCCCATGATTTGGGGTCTCTTCTGATTTGATTAAAGCACATTTTCCTGGGGTCTTTGCCACCCTTTTAGTGTTTTATTTGCTCCTTCATATATTCTTATCTGGACAAAATGACAAGGTAGAAAAACTCACCACAAAAAAAGAACAAGATGCAATACCAAAGCGTAGGGACCTAATCAATATAGACATTGGTAGTATGTCAGATCTAGAGTTCAGAAGGACGATTCTCAAGGTTCTAGCCGGGCTCCAAAGAAAAGGGCATGGAAGATATTAGAGAAACCCTCTCTGGAGAGATAAAAGCCCTTTCTGGAGAAACAAAAGAACTAAAATCTAACCAAGTTGAAATCAAAAAAGCTATTAATGAGGTGCGATCAAAAATGGAGGCTCTTACTGCTAGGATAAATGAGGCAGAAGAAAGAATTAGTGATATAGAAGACCAAATGACGGAGAATAAAGAAGCTGAGCAAAAGAGAGACAAACAAATACTGGACCA
Organism: Enhydra lutris kenyoni; assembly: GCF_002288905.1. Lineage (NCBI taxonomy): Eukaryota > Metazoa > Chordata > Mammalia > Carnivora > Mustelidae > Enhydra > Enhydra lutris. The sequence continues at coordinate 8,791,316 of NW_019154099.1, read as the reverse complement.
TGAGGGGAGAATTAGAGAGATAAGTGACACCATAAGATGAAACAACATTAGAATAATTAGGATTCCAGAAGAAGAAGAAAGAGAGAGGGGAGCAGAAGGTATATTGGAGAGAATTATTGTAGAAAATTTCCCTAATATGGCAAAGGGAAAAAGCATCAAAATCCAGGAGGTGCAGAGAACCCCCCTCAAAATCAATAAGAATAGGTCCACACCCTGTCACCTAATAGTAAAATTTACAAGTCTTAGCGACAAAGGGAAAATCCTGAAAGCATTCCTGGAAAAGAAGTCTGTAACATACAATGGTAAAAATATTAGATTGGCAGCGGACTTATCCACAGAGACCTGCAGGCCAGAAAGAACTGGCATGATATATTCAGAGTACTAAACGAGAAAAACATGCAGCCAAGAATACTATATCCAGCTAGGCTATCATTGAAAATAGAAGGAGAGATAAAAAGCTTCCAGGACAAACAAAAACTGAAAGAATTTGCAAACACCAAACCAGCTCTACAGGAAATATTGAAAGGGGTCCTCTAAGCAAAGAGAGACCCTAAAAGTAGTAGATCAAAAAGGAACAGAGACAATATACAGTAACAGTCACCTTACAGGCAATACAATGGCACTAAACTCATATCTCTCAATAGTTACCCTGAATGTTAATGGGCTTAATGCTGCAATCAAAAGACACAGGGAATCAGAATGGATAAAAAAACAAAACCCATCAATATGCTGCCTACAAGAAACTCATTTTAGATCTGAAGACACCTCCAGATTTAGAGTGAGGGGGTGGAAAACAATTTACCATGCTAATGAACACCAGAAGAAGGCTGGGGTGGCAATCCTTATATCAGATCAATTAGACTTTAAGCCAAAGACTATAACAAGAGATGAGGAAGGACACTATATCATACTTAAAGGGTCTGTACAATAAGAAGATCTAACAATTTTATGGGGCGCCTGGGTGGCTCAGTGGGTTAAAGCCTCTGCCTTCGGCTCAGGTCATGATCCCAGGGTCCTGGGATTGAGCCCCGCATCGGGCTCTCTGCTCAGCGGGGAGCCTGCTTCCTCCTCTCTCTCTGCCTGCCTCTCTGCCTATTGTGATCTCTGTCTGTCAAATAAATAAATAAAAATCTTTGAATAAAAAAATAAAAAAAATAAAAAAAAGAAGATCTAACAATTTTAAATATCTTTGCCCCTAACATGGGAGTGGCCAACTATATAAACCAATTAATAACAAATATCAAAGAAACACATTGAAAATAATACAATAATAGTAGGGGACTTTAACACTCCCCTCACTGAAATGGACAGATCATCCAAGCAAAAGATCAACAAGCAAATAAAGGCCTTATATGACACACTGGACCAGATGGATATCACAGATATATTCAGAACATTTCATCCCAAAGCAACAGAATACACATTCTTCTCTAGTGCACATGGAACATTCTCCAGAATAGATCACATCCTCGGTCCTAAATCAGGTCTCAACCGGTATCAAAAGATTGGGATCATTCCCTGCATATTTTCAGACCACAATGCTCTGAAGCTAGAACTCAATCACAAGAGGAAATTTGGAAAGAACCCAAATACATGGAGACTAAACAGCATCCTTCTAAAGAATGAATGGGTCAACCAGGAAATTAAAGAAGAGTTGAAAAAATTCATGGAAACAAATGATAATGAAAACACAATGGTTCAAAATCTGTGGGACACAACAAAGGCAGTCCTGAGAGGAAATATATAGCGGTACAAGCCTTTCTCAAGAAACAAGAAAGGTCTCAAATACACAACCTAACCCTACACCTAAAGGAGCTAGAGAAAGAACAACAAAGAAAGCCTAAACCCAACAGGAGAAGAGAAATAATAACAATCAGAGCAGAAATCAATGAAATAGAAACCAAAAAACCCAATAGAACAAATCAACAAAACTAGGAGCTGGTTCTTTGAAGGAATTAATAAGATTGATAAACCCCTGGCCAGACTTATCAAAAAGAAAAAAGAAAGAACCCAAATAAATAAAATCATGAATGAAAGAGGAGAGATCACCAACACCAAAGAAATACAAACAATTATAAGAACATATTACGAACAATTCTATGCCAACAAATTTGACAATCTGGAAGAAATGGATGCATTCCTAGAGACATATAAACTACCACAACTGAACCAGGAAGAAATAGAAAACCTGAACAGACCCATAACCAGTAAGGAGATTGAAACAGTCATCAAAAATCTCCAAACAAACAAAAGACCAGGGCCAGACGACTTCCTAGGGGAATTCTACCAAACATTTAAAGAAGAATTAATACCTATTCTCCTGAAACTGTTCCAAAAAATAGAAATGGAAGGAAAACTTCCAAACACATTTTATGAGGCCAGCATCACCTTGATCCCAAAACCAGACAAGGATCCCATCAAAAAAGAGAATTACAGACCAGTATCTTTGATGAGCACAGATGCGAAAATTCTCACCAAAATACTAGCCAATAGGATCCCACAGTACATTAAAAGGATTATTCACCACGACCAAGTGGGATTTATTCCAGGACTGCAAGGTTGGTTAAACATCTGCAAATCAATCAATGTGATGCAATACATTAACAAAAGAAAGAACAAGAACCATACGATACTCTCAATAGATGCTGAAAAAGCATTTGACAAAGTACAGCATCCCTTCCTAATCAAAACTCTTCAAAGTGTACGGATAGAGGGCACATACCTCAATATTATCAAAGCCATCTATGAAAAACCCATTGCAAATATCATTCTCAATGGAGAAAAACTGAGAGCTTTTCCGCTAAGGTCAAGAACACGGCAGGGATGTCCGTTATCACCACTGCTATTCAACATAGTACTAGAAGTCCTAGCCTCAGCAATCAGACAACAAAAGGAAATTAAAGGCATCCAAATCAGCAAAGAAGAAGTCAAACTATCACTCTTTGCAGATGATATGATACTATATGTGGAAAACCCAAAAGACTCCACTCCAAAACTGCTAGAACTTGTACAGGAATTCAGTAAAGTGTCAGAATATAAAACCAATGCACAGAAATCAGTTGCATTTCTCTACACCAACAACAAGACAGAAGAAAGAGAAATTAAGGAGTCAATCCCATTTATAGTTGCACCCAAAACCATAAGATACCTAGGAATAAACCTAACCAAAGAGGCAAAGAATCTATACTCAGAAAACTATAAAGTACTCATGAAAGAATATGAGGAAGACACAAAGAAATGGAAAAATGTTCCATGCTCCTGGATTAGAAGAACAAATATTATGAAAATGTCTATGTTACGTAAAGCAATCTACACATTTAATGCAATCCCTATCAAAATTCCATCCATTTTTTTCAAAGGAATGGAACAAATAATCCTAAAATTTATATGGAACCAGAAAAGACCTCGAATAGCCAAAGGAATATTGAAAAAGAAAGCCAAAGTTGGTCGCATCACAATTCCGGACTTCAAGCTCTATTACAAAGCTGTCATCATCAAGACAGTATGGTACTGGCACAAAAACAGACACATAGATCAATGGAACAGAATAGAGAGCCCAGAAATAGACCCTCAACTCTATGGTCAACTAATCTTTGACAAAGAGGAAAGAATGTCCAATGGAAAAAAGACAGCCTCTTCAACAAATGGTGTTGGGAGAATTGGACAGCCACTTGCAGAAAAATGAAATTGGACCATTTCCTTACACCACACACGAAAATGGACTCAAAATGGATGAAGGACCTCGATGTGAGAAAGGAATCCATCAAAATCCTTGAGGAGAACATAGGCAACAACCTCTTTGACCTCAGCTACAGCAACTTCTTCCTGGGAACATCACCAAATGCAAGGGAAGCAAGGACAAAAATGAACTATTGGGATTTCATCAAGATCAAAAGCCTTTGCACAGCAAAGGAAACAGTTAACAAAACCAAACGACAACTGACAGAATGGGAGAAGACATTTGCAAACGACATATCAGATAAAGGGCTAGTGTCCAAAATCTATAAAGAGCTTAGCCAACTCAACACCCAAAGAACAAATAATCCAATCAAGAAATGGGCAGAGGACATGAACAGACATTTCTGCAAGGAAGACATCCAGATGGCCAAAAGACACATGAAAAAGTGCTCCACATCACTCAGCATCAGGGAAATACAAATCAAAACCACAATGAGATACCACCTCACACCAGTAAGAATGGCTAAAATTAACAAGTCAGGAAATGACGGATGCTGGTGAGGATGCGGAGAAAGGGGAACCCTTCTACACTGTTGGTGGGAATGCAAGCTGGTGCAACCACTCTGGAAAACAGCATGGGGTTCCTCAAAAAGTTGATAATAGAGCTACCCTATGACCCAGCAATTGCACTACTGGGTATTTACCCTAAAGATACAAACGTAGTGATCCAAAGGGGCACGTGCACCCGAATGTTTATAGCAGCAATGTCCACAATAGCCAAACTATGGAAAGAACCTAGATGTCCGTCAACAGATGAGTGGATAAAGAAGATGTGGTATATATATATATACAATGGAATACTATGCAGCCATCAAAAGAAATGAAATCTTGCCATTTGCAATGATGTGGATGGAACTAGAGGGTATTATGCTTAGCGAAATAAGTCAATTGGAGAAAGACAACTATCATATGATCTCCCTGATATGAGGACGTGGAGATGCGATGTGGTGGGTTTGGGGAGTAGGAAAAGAAAAAAATGAAAGACGATGGTATCAAGAGGGAGACAAACCATAAAAGACTCAATCTCAAAAAACAGACTAAGGGTTGCTGGGGGAAGGGGGGACGGGAGAGGGTGGTGGGGATATGGACATTGGGGAGGGTGTGTGCTATGATGAGTGCTGTGAAATGTGTAAACCTGACGATCCACAGACCTGTACCCCTGGGGATAAAAATACATTTTATGTTTATTAAAAAAATTTAAAAATTAAAAAAAAATAATAAGCTGGACACCTAGTTCATATTTCTAGTCATTTCTCTTTTCGAATATTAGCATTTAAGATTATAATTTTCCCTCAAAGTTTTTATCGCATTTCACAAGTTTTGTTTTTTAAAGATTTTATTTATTTATTTGTCAGAGAAAGAGAGAGAGCCCAAGCAGGGGGAGTAGCAGGCAGAGGGAGAATCAGGTTCCCTGCTGAGCAAAGAACCTGATGCAGAACTCCATCCCAGAATCCTGGGATCATGACCTGAGCCGACATTTAACCAACTTAGCAGATATTTAACCAACTGAGCCACCCAGGTGTCCCAACATTTCACAAGTTTTGAAGTGCAGTATTTTCATTAAATTCTCACTATTTTTTCATTTCAGTTATGACTTATTCTGTTACACCTGAGTTATATGAAGTATATTTTAAAATTCAAAATGTATTTTCATAATTGTTTATATTATCATAATTAATTTATTTGATGATTGAGTTACAACTTAATTTTATAACTTTTTAAAAATTTTTGAGACTTCCTTTATGGTCCAGTATGTGGTAATTTTTGTAGTTATTGCATATGGGCCTGAAAGGTATCTATGTTCTCTAATTTTGAAGTGCAGAATTCTAAACATATTCATGAAATTGAACTTGCTGGGTTCCAAAGGTCGCTACTGACTTGGAATTAGTTTGATTTAATGCTCTTGACCTGTGCATTCCCTGATGGTGCAGATAAAGTAAATTTGAACCTCAGACCCACCTGAAGGCAAGGCTGCGGTGAAAAAAAGATGGTGATGATGACCATGAATTTTCTCCTTTCAACTTTCCACCTGGAGCCATATCAAGTGGCTTTCCTTGTTGAAAGCAGGCCAATCTTTTTCCTAAGCCACCCACTAAAGACCCCTGTCTTATGAATTGACCTGTGCTTCACATCTCCTCACCCTGTCTAGGCTCAAGTTCAAGCTAAGATCTGCTCCAAGTAAACCAGGCATCGCTCTGAAAATTCTAGAGGACTTGTTTTTCTTTTCTAGATTTGCCAGTAGGTCAGTTCTGGTGTTAGTATCCTATTATTGGCTTCTGAATATTTCTCTCATTTTTTTGTGCAGGGTTTGCAATGCTAAGCTATATCCAGCTCTTTTTGCAGTGGGAGGACCTTTCCTAATGCCTAGTCTGCATGGAAGTGTTTGGTACCTCACGCCACCCCCATTACACCCGAGATTGTACTTGTTGGAATTTATCCCTGGCTCCCAAATTGCCAAATCTAATAGTCCCCTCTCTGTTCCTAATTCATATCACCTCTTTGCAACACTAATTATGTTTTGAAGGGCATATGTTTTGAAGAGCAGTATGTTTTGAAGAGCACCTTTGCTTCAAAGAGCTTTCTTCTCTGGAGTTTTCACCTACCATTCTAAAGACTCATCACCGGATCTTTGCTGACTCTTTTCTCCTTTATTCAGCCTCTTATTCTTGAAGTAGTCTAGGGTCTGGTCCTAGGCCCCCTTCTTTTCTCCATCTACATTCTCTCCCTAACTGAGCTCATCCACTTCAGGGTTTGAATAGCCCTTGAAAGCTCACAGTATCCAAATCATACTGTCAACCTTGACCTTTCCCCTGATCTCCAGTCCTGCACAGCAAACTGCCTACTTAACGTACCATTTGCCTATCTTATAGCATCTCAAACTCAACATGTCTTAAACCTTTGAGATCCCCCACCAAAATGCATTTATTGCCCAATCTTCCCTAGTCTCTTCCAAGACCCAGAAGTCAACTGAACTTTTCCCCCAACCCCATGCTGACTTCACATCTTTTTTTTTATTATGTTAGTCACCATACAGTACATCATTAGTTTTTGATGCAGTGTTTCATGATTCATTGTTTGTGTATGACACCCAGTGCTCTGTGAAATACGTGCCCTCCTTAATACCCATCACCGGGCTAACCCATCCCCCCACTCTCCTCCCCTCTAAACCCTTCAGTTTGCTTCTAAAATATATCTCAAATTTGCCCACTTCTATTTCCACTGCTACTACCCCAGTCTATTATCTATCACCTCTTTCTTGGACTACTAGTCTCCTCAATTTCATGATTGTAACACTAGAATCCATTTTTATACACATTTGGCACAGAGATCATACTAAAGGCAAATCAGTTAATTTTCTTTTTTTTTTTTTAAAAAACTTCTCAACAGCTTCTCATTGACTTAAAATAAAATCCGGATTTCTTACCTTGACACACAAGACCCTACTTTCTCTAATTTACCAGCTATACCCTTGTCCTCTCAGCTCCTAATGCTCGTTCTGAAGTTAAGCACTCTGTCCTTGTTGCCTTTTCCTCTGGAATGCTCTTTCTCTGGCTCTTCACATGGCCACACCTTCTCACCTTCAGATGTGAGCTCACACGCCATCTTCTCAGAGAGACGCTCCTTGATTATCTTATTTAAACTAGCAATTCCCCCATTTCGTCAAAACCCCAGTTATACTCACTTATATGATGCTACTTGTTTCTTTCTAGCACTTATCTCACTGGAGTAATCTATTTGCTTATTTATCTATTGTATAGCTTTCCTCACTAGATTACAGTTCCAGAGAGAAGAAATCTGCCTTAATCACTGTTGGCACACAGTATACACAAAATAAATCTCTGTTAAATGAGTTGTTATACTGAGTCCTTACCAAACATTGGTCTGTTTTAACCCCGAAAATAAGCATGTGAGATATAGGAAGCCTTCTCCTCTAAGTCCACTTCTTCTCCCAGATGGAGACATGTAGCTATATCATGGAAGCTCAGAAGGTTTGGCCTGTACAACCCATTACAACAATTCTCTTACCTGCCCTCAATTGTCTAGCAATCACTTGAAAACCTAGTAAGAAAAGCCAGAATTGGCCTAACAACTTGGTCTTTCCTTTTATTCAGTGGATATTATATGAGATTATTTTCAACAGTCCTTCAGAGTCCAGATACCTAGAGATGGAAATCAATAATCAAACCAGAACAATGTAATGTCAATACGCAACATGAAATATTTATACCTTTACACTTGTGAATTTTCCTCTATAGAAATGCACATGACTGATACCTACCCAATGATTTACAAATAGAAGTATATTTTGAATACATAAATATATATGAAAAATGTAAATCACATTTTAAATTTTTCAATAAATTATCTATAGCCCATCAACAGTCCTCTGTTTTAATGTGTTTCTCTGTAAACTCAACCAATCAGAGCCTGAGATAGGAAAACACTACAGTACATATCAACTCCATTACGATTGAAGACCAAGCTTCAGTTCACTAAAATTCACAGATACAACAAGCTCATTAGAGAGACAGGACCCCCAAAAACAGAAGTCAGTTGCATCTGAAAGAACAAAGCAAGTGTCAACTCCAAGGTGAAAGGAGTGGCAAGGACTTTGTAGCTTAGTTCCAAGCATGGAACAACCTGGTCAGTTCTTCCCTGTGTGCCTCATGGAGTAAAGACATAAGGCTGAACGAAAGAAACCATGTGATTAAGGACTTTTTTTTCTCACTGGTAACCAGAGGGCTGATATAGAAATGATTTTTAATCCACTGTCACTGAATTTAACTTACTTTGCATTAGAAGGAGACGTAAGGTAGCCATGCCTCATCTCAGTTTAATGAATTTGTGGATTCTGAAGAAAGATATCAAAAGATGACTCATTGTTTAGCCAAGTAACACCCAAAGAAGAACCCATGGAGCTGCAGACACTTCTGTCACTAGGAGACTCTTGAACTGATTTTTCATTTGCTGGTTCTCCTTTCTTCATTTGTCTTCAAATGGGAATGTGTTTGAACCAAAGCTCTTCCCCGTGCTCATGTGTGCATGCTGGCAGGGATGGGTGACAGGAGAAAATATAGTCCTTTCTGGATTTCATTTAAAGCAAGGACAATCTTCTGTTTATCTGGGTGCTTGGATGAGGGGAGAGGAAGGAAGAAGGTATAACTGCAGCTCGCACTTAGTGACTGCGCTGTGGTAAGCACTAGACTGTACGGTAGTCACATTACCTTTTCCCTTTACAGTGAGGAAATGAAGCCCAGAGAGGGGTGTCACCTTGCCCTTGCTCCCATAGTCTGTGCAAGTATATGTGTGGGAATCTGAACCCCGGTCCCTGAATTCCAAGCCATGTTCCTCTACCACATGGACTTGCCAACTTTCTTCTCTTCAGAAGGGCTGGAATTCTCTTCCCTTTGAGTTGACTATAGAAGAATCATTCCATTTTCTCATTTTTCCAAGTGAAAAAAATATATACACATCAAACTCCCTGCAACCTTCCTACAGTAGTTTCCTATTGCTTCTATAACAAACTACCACAACATCTTGGTAACTTAATACAACGCAAATATAGTCTCTTGAAGTTCTGGAGATTGGAAGTACAAAACAAACCTGATGGAACTAAAATCAAGGTGCTGGCAGTGCTGGTTCCTTCTGGAGACTCCCAGGGTAAATCCATTCCTTGTCTTTCCCAGCTTCTAGTGTCTGCCAGCATTCCTTGGCTTGTGGACACATGACTCCAATCTCTACTTCTGTGGTCATCCCTGACTAGTCTTCATAAGGATAGCTGTGATTGCCCTTAGGGATCATCCCAATAATCCAGGATGATCCCCCTTGCCTCAATATCTTTAATGACCCTTTTTCTGTGTAGGATAACATTCAATTTCTGGGGATTGGACATGGATATCTTTGGGGGCCATCATTCACTCACTTGATCTGATTCAAGCTCTCACTTGTTTTCAACAACTCAGACCTTCAGTTATGCCCAATGAAATGCACCATTTTCCATCAGTGAAATCTACCATTGCCTCAGCCTTGCCTTTGAAAGAAATGGAATTGCTGGATCACAGGTACCTTCATTTGTAACTTTATTAGATATTGATAAACCATTCTAAAAAAAAAAAAGAGCTACCAATCTATTCTTTTTTTTTTTTTAATTTTGTTTATTTATTTGTCAGAGAGAGAGAGCAAGCACAGGCAGACAGAGTGGCAGGCAGAGGCAGAGGGAGAAGAAGGCTCCCTGCCGAGCAAGGAGCCCGATGCAGGACTCGATCCTGGGACGCTGGGATCATGACCTGAGCCGAAGGCAGCTGCTTAACCAACTGAGCCACCCAGGCGTCCCAATCTATTCTCTTTTGAACTCACTTCAATCAAGCCATCTGTATTCACTCCACTCACATGGCTCTTGTCAATGTCATTGTCCATTTCCACATTGCCAAATCCAATACTTAGTTCCTCTTTCTTGCTTGGTAGAGTGCTCTAGGTAGTCTCTGTGCTCATTCTCTAGACAATTTCATTCAATCATATTGCATAAAATACCATTTATACACAATGACTCCAAAATTATCCATAACACCAACCTGTCCCCTGAAGTCTATACTCATATAATCAGTTTCTCCTGATCATCTGTAATTAGATGTCTTCAGCAATGGAAATATCATGAAACTGAACCCTTGACTCCTGCCCCTAGCCCAAACCTGATTCTTCCGCCAGTGTTCCTGTCTCAAAATTACCAATCACCTGGCTGCACTCAAAATTTCTGCAACTGTCCTTGATCTGTCTCTCACTCCCTATATCTAACCCATCAGCAAATCCTGCTGGCTTTACCTTCAAAATATACCCCAGATTCAACCTTTTCCTTACCTTCTCCACTGATACACTTAGTACAAATCTAGGAGGAAGCTAGTTTGGGGAAGTGGGTATTGTATGGAATCAAAGCCCAGCTTTGGCACATATGCTCTACCTCTATGTCCTTGCATTTCCTCATCCTTAAGGTGAGGATTATCATAGTAAATTACTCATGGAACTTCGCTGGGGTTAGATTAAGTTAATATATGTGAAGCACTTAAAACAGCATTTAGCACTCTGTTATCATCATCAATATCACCGTCATCATTGTCACAATAGCCTGATAATTATAATCCCTGATTCTACTTAAGATTCCCTACTACTTGTAGTTTGTAAATTAGTCAGAGGGATCCTTTTGAAGCATAATTATGCCATTTGTAGCCCAAGCTCCCAGCCACATTTGGAATGAAATCCAAAGCCCTTATTATGGCTTATCCAGTTCTGTTTGAGCTAGCCCCTGCCTAAGTCTCTGATACCATATTCTATTACTCTTCCCTTTGCTCATCATGCCTGGCTGGCCCCCTTATTCTCTTCAAATTTGGCAAGCACACTGCTATGTCAGAGTCTTAGCACTTATGTTTCTTCCATTTTGAATGACTTTACCCAGATATTTATGTGGCTTTTTCCATCACTCCATTCGGGTCTCTGCTTTTAAATGCCACATCATCAGAAGACTTTGTTGACCTTGTTCCCCCAAACAGGAGTTCTTATTAGAGCAGCCCAGAAATTTCTATCTTTCCCCTTTGCCTACTTTATTTTTCTTCATGGGATTCACCACTTCCTGACACTATTATATATTCATTGTTTCTATGTTTTAATTGCCTGTCTTGCCCCATAGAACATAAGTTCCTTATAATCCAGAACTCCATCTTGTTTATTATTATACTTCCTATGCCTAGAAGAGTGTCTGGCACATAACAGGAATTCAATAAAAGTCTGTTGGATAAATGGATGAATCTTGGCTCTTACAATTCCTCAGTGTAAGACCTCTGCTCTATGTGGATGGGTAACTTGCTGCCTCCTGAATCCACCCTGTCCATGCTTCTGGTCTACCACTGCTGGAAAAGCAACCACCCCTTCCAAATGGTATCTATCTTAAAAGGCCCAGTCAAGACACCTCTTTCATGAAAATTTCCTCAATCAAAATCAAAATCAGAACAAAATCTGCACCCTCTGAACACCTGTTGCTTTCATCATATATGTCCTTTATCTGTTTTTATATATATTTTTTTCATTTTTGCATTCACTAGTTATACATCTGCAGGATTAACCATTTCATGTATTTTTGACCGTAAATTCTTCCAGAGAGGGTTCTGTGTCCTTCCTTTGCCAAATATTCTCCCCAAATCCCATCTATATATGTTTGATACTTTTAATTTATTTTATTTTTTATTTTTTTTTTAATTTTCTTTTAATTCTAATATAGTTAACAGTGTTACATTAGTTTCAGGTGTACTATATAGTGATTCAACAATTCCATACACCACCCAGTCAGTGTTCATCATGACAAAAGCACTCCCTAATCCCCATCACCTATTTAACCCATACCCCCAACCACCTCCCCTCTCGTAACCATCAGTTTGTTCTCCATAGTTGAGTGTTTCTTGGTTTGTCTCTCTCTCTCTCCCTTATTTTTTTCCTTTGCTCATTTGTTTTGTTTCTTAAATTCCACACATGAGTGAAACTGTATGGTATTTGTCTTTCTCTGACTGACTTATTTTGCTTAGCATTATACCCTCTACCTCTATCCATGTCATTGCAAATGGTGGAATTTTATTCATTGTGATGGCTGAATAATATTCCACTGTGTGTGTGTGTGTGTGCATGTGCGCACATGTGTACCACCTCTTCCTTATCCATTCATCTACTGATGGACACTTGGGCTGCTTCCATAATTTGGCTATTGTAAATAATGCTGCTATAAACATTATAAACACACGTACATGTGTGTACGTATCCCTTTGAATTAGTATTTTTGTATCCTTTGGGTACCTGGTAGTGCAATTGTTGCTCTATTTTTAACTTTTTGAGGAACCTCCATACTGTTCTCCATAGTGGCTGTACCAGCTTGCATTCCCACAAACAGTGCAAGAGGATTCCGTCATTGCCAACAATACTTTTTTAAAATAAATGAATAAATAAATGACATAAAGGTATGCTGGTGATGTTAATAATGAACTTTCAACAAACTAGTTCCCAGTTTTAGATATACGGCAAAATTTAAGAAGAATATTGCTAAAATTAATATTAAGATTTAATTAAATTAAGATTTCTCCATCTGACAATTTCTTTTAATTTTTCATGACCCAACTTATATATCACAACCTCCACATCATTCATCCCTCCTTCCATCCATTCATATAGTAATATTAGTTACCATTCATTTGAAAATGCCTGTACTCTCCTTACACTGTTCCATTTTATAGATGAAGAAATTGGGCTTAGAGGGGGTAAGCTCATATCTAAAGGGGTAATAGAAACACAAACAAGTAATTACAGAACAATGTGTATACTGAATAGAGAAATTTAAGGGCTACCCTAAGGAGAGTGAGGATAATGCACCCAACTCTGCCTACCCTTCAAGAAGGTAGGGTGGTCAGAGGGGATTCACAGATAAAGGTATCATCCCAACTGAACTCTGATGGATGAATGAAAATTATCTAGACAGGTAAAGAAGCCAAGGAAGTAAGACATATGGAAGATCAGTGAAATGATATCACTGTAGTGATGGGAGCTAAAGACTTTTTACAGCTCCCATCACTTTTTGCAAATTCTTCTATCATGAATACCACACCATGTTGTAAATGTGAGTTCAGAAGTCGGTCTCCATGACTAGGAACGGTTCTCTTCATTTATGTAACTACCTTTGTGCCCAGCACTGTGCCTGACATGAAGGTCACCTTCCCTAACTTTGGGCTGCTTAGGTGGCTACCAAGACTGCTGGCTGGATGGATGATATATGGAGATGCAATTTCTGGCTTGGCCCTTTTTAGGGCATATCCCTGTAAGTAAACATATCGGAGTAGCAGCCATAGGGGGCTTTGGGCAGGAAGGAAGAAGTCATCAAACATGAGGAAGAACCAAGCAAGTTCTGAGCCCTTGCAAAAAAGCACAGCCTGCTCTCAGGTTGTGCAGTATGCCTCTGCCCTTGAAAAGCCTCATCTCTAACAGTTTCCTCATTCAAGCCTCTGTGTTGCAAAGTAACAATAATAACACTTAGATTGAGAAATAATAAGATGTGTTTAGGAAATCACTTTGAAAAACCTGAACTGGAAGATGCCATGTAGAGTAAACTATACTTACTCTATGAAAAGCAGGGAATCCAAAATTCCCTGGTTCACTAATGAAAGGATCTTTCTATTTTCTAATTCCTTCACTTTCTAACTGCAGGGGTGACTGCTGGCAAAATCTGCCCTCCACCTCCAGCTTCTGAACAAAGTCAAGAAATCAACATTATAATCATGCATTGTTTCCATAGCAAAGGATCCCACAGCTCAGAGCAAAACAGCACTTTCTAGGATGTTGCCAGAGTGTATGTGGCAAAGAAAGATTAATTAGCCTCCCATTAATTGACAGTATTTCCCTCACATCTGCTTGGGCCTGATGTGAGTTTAAGTGTCTCTATTTAAGTGCCTAAAGCTGACTGAACATGTATAAAATTTAAGAACCCTTTCTAAACCTAAGAGAGGCCTGGGACCTGAGTTCCCTTTCAATAGTAGCGATGTTTTGAGAAAGGCTTGGGGGGCGGCTAGTGAATCCTGGAGAGGCAACAGAGACTAGGGGGTAAGACATTGGGAGAAGGAAGAAGAACTGGAGCAGGAGATAAGAGGTTAAGTCTCTGGCTCTCTAAAAAGCAGCATGACGCTGGCAAACCACACCACTCCTTTGGACTTCTCTTCTTGCTCTGGTGTTAGATTAAACCAGTGGTTTTCTACCGGGGTTTCTCATAGTCCTAGAAGTTCCAGAGTCCCCCTTAGGTATCTCCTTGATTCTAGAGCATTGTTGTCCAATTGAACTTTGGTTCAACAGAACTTTCTGTTATGATGGAAATGTTCTACCCATACTGTCAAATTGGTAGTCACTCACCCCTAATGGCTATTAAGTGCTTGATAGATAGCTAGTGCCACTGAGAAACTGAATTCTAAATTTTATTTAATTAATTTTAATTTAAAAACTCCATGTGGTGAGTGGCTGTAATATTGGGCCATGCAATTCTTAAAGGCTCTGAGTTGGGATCTAAACAGGCAGGGTCCAGGATTTACCCTACTCCTGCTTCAATGAGAACATGTCAGTCTTTCTCTGTTTTTAGTAATATGCTTCCACAGCAGTTTCCCCAAACAAAATGTTTCATAGCTAAAGAGCACTGGAAAACTACTAGACTAAATAATCTCCAAAGCCCTTAAGTTTTGAAAGCTCTTAATCCGATGGTCTTCATCTCCTTTGTACACAACAAGGACCACTCTCCTGGGTATGGAGGAAAAATGAGACCGCCTCCATTACTGTCATGCCCCATTTTGCCTGACATGGGGCAAAAGATGCTCACGCAGCTGATGTGGCCTCTTACCTGAAGAGGATTTCAGGTCCTTTGACAGGGCAAAGGCCTTTCACGATGGTCTCAGCTGCTCCATCCAACTTGCTGCCCAGGGACTGCTCATGGCTCTTTGTGGCTTTTGCTGGCCCTACAGACCCAGACTCTGGCGAGAAAAAGGATACAGAGGCCAGAGAAATTCTGAAAGAAGTTAACGCTCTCAGTCTCTTAAGTTTCTATTTTCACACAGCTGGGAAGGAGGAGCTGCAGATTTCCAAAGTAGATGCCAGAGCTCTGTCAAGCTACCCCAGGACACCCACTACCATCGGCACAGGTTTAGAGGACTGTCGCTTCTGGAGTCAGGGTTGGGCTGGTCATGGATTGCTATGTGCACCTGCACTTGGGGAAAGTGATCAAAGCAGAGTCTGTGAGTATATATACATGGTGAGGTTTGGGGTTACTCTGTCAAGGTGTGAGCCCTGAGCTATAATCTCAAAAATGACACCATCTATGAGTTAGGAGTCTCACCTGCATTTTTAAAGTATATTTGTGAGATGAGCAAAAAGTGAGGTCCAGAACATTTTGATTCCCAGAACATGCCTACAAAATAACAAACCTCACAATATAGAGCTTGTCTCACAGAAAGTGCCAATATCTCTATGTGTGACTGACTCCTAAAGGGAAGGGAGGAAAAGATTACACGGTTCCTAGAGCAGTCATGTAGTGAGGGGTTGTAGGAAAGGAATAGTGAACTCCCTTACAGAGCTCACACAGCTCCTTCAATTATACTTCCACAGACTCTCTTCAAAGCTTTCTCTCAGACAAAGGTAAGTCATTACCAGTAGCCTTCCAGAAACCTTTTGTAAAAAGAAACGGCTGTGATTTTCCATCTTTCTTGACCACACTAAAGCAAACAGTGGTGCTTGTTGGAAGTTTAAGTCAATACCCTCACCAAAGACTATGACTGAGAGATCATAGCATTGTACATATTCTTCCAACTCTATGTTCTCACTTAGAGCAGAAAATGTTGACAACAGCCTTGTCTGTGGCCATGTGTTTGGGTGAAGGCTTTGTAAAAACATAGAACGTGGCATTTTGGGGAGGACTTGCCACAGGAGTGTCATTTGCTGCAATTTTCTTAGCTTTATCACATTTCTGGTCATCTCTTCTTATAGATCTAACATGTTACATCACTTTCACCAAGAAAACTAATTAGTGAAAGACTGATTATAAGGGCCTATGTGACAGTCACAAACATCTACCCTTCCTTCTCACCAAGCCTCAGGTTTCCATCATCTAGCACGACCACCTCCACATCCATCACACACACATCAAATAGACACCCTTCTCAGGCCCCTTATTTCATCAATGTCAATGTTCTTTGCATCCTGTTACACAGCAAGAGAAGCTCTGAGACTTTCAAGTTACGCTGTTGTCTAGTTGGAAAGAGCACCCATGCCCTTGCCAACTGGTTTTCTACTCCTTTGATCTACCCACCAGTCACATAGGGCTGTGGTGAATTCCCTTGGTATTTCTGTGGAAATAAAAGTAGGTGGGATAACCCTCCCCATCCCATCCCCATCAATACCAGGAACTATTCCTACAGAGATTTCTATCAAGTCTCTTCCCCAAAAGCAGCTGCCTGCAGTTGAGCAACCCCGAACTATTGGGGTGAGTTGTTGGCATGTCGCATGTTTGGGTGTGTTGCCACTGAACTCGAGCCCCCAAAGTAATAACATCATCTCTTCATTCAGTTAACAAGCTACTTCCAGAAAACTACAGCAACTGCAGGGATGTTATTTTAAAGGAAGTCGTTAGGGGGAAGCAGTTTCCAATAACGTGGTTGTTTCTGTCCACTGCTCTTCCGTCTATGAGAATCTCATGCCTCCTTCAACATTCTATCTCCCATGTCTTGCCCTGACCCTGGCTCCCGGCTGGTGAATGAATGAATGAATGAATCAGTGAATGAATGAATGAAGCTGAGCATAGATGAAAAGTAAGGCAACATTTTCAAATTAGACTTCGGAATAATAATTAGCATAGCTCCTTTCCCCCCTTATCCTTAGGTTTTGGCCTGGATCATATTTCAACTATTCAGAATTTCTTCTTGGAATGGGCTTCTCAAGTACAATAGGCATATTTTGTCTATGGTGCCCCATGCTTTATGCTTATTCTTGAAGAACTAGATAATGCTGTTTTCTGTGTGTAAGGAGATGACTGGGAAGGTCATGTTGTGAGCCAGGGTTTCTCCAGAGAAGCAACACACAGAGGCTCCTTTGCTCACTCTGTAGCTGTTCTGACCACTTTGCAGGTGTTCCTGTTGGTGGCTCAGTTCTAGGGGCCAGGCTTCAGATAGAGACATGCACAGTTAGGCTGTTGATCTCTATCTACTAATAACAGTGCTGCCGTGTAGAAGGGGGACCTCCAGAATGCTCCTCTCAGCCCTGCCTGAAATCCCACATGCCAAATCAAGGGTAGTGTATTCCACCCTAATTCTAAGTTCACTAATCCTCAAAGATGTACAACAGTTGCCCAGTCTACCAAGAAAAAGCACCAGACTGTGTAGGGGCCAAGGGTAGGATGCCACCGAATGGGCCACTTTGGCATAGCGATTATTTTGGGTGTTATACATAAACGATGAATCTTGCAACACTACATCAAAAACTAATTAAGTACTGTATGGTGACTAATAGAACATAATAAAAAATAAATAAAAGTATGTTTTAAATGAAAAAAAATAAATAAATAAACGCAAGTTACTTAAGAGACAGCCAGTGCAAGCAGGACGCTCAGACCCGCCTCTGTCCTCTGGAAAGAAGCACGTAAATGTCCCATGGGAAAGTCACCCTCCCTGTACCAGGAGATAAAGAAACCACCTCATCACCAGAGACAGGGGATTTAAAACCCAGAATGCTGGATAAGCAACCCTTGTTACCTTCTACTAATTGATGACTCCAGCCCAAATTCTGTTTAGAATTCCTTCCCAGTCGAAGCTCCCAACGTTAACTTTTCTTTGTCTCATCAATTCTTCACAGATTTATTGTCTCTTTGTCTAAAAAGTATAAAAATTGTCTGCCTTGGTCATTCCTTTAGGACTCCATTTCATTATGGGGCCTCCGTGTGCACATCATAAAACTTTGGTTTTTATTCCCGTTAATCTGTCTCATGTAAATTTAATTCTTAGTCCAGCCAGAAGACCTTGAAGGGTAGACGATGAATTTTTCCGTTTCTTCAACTAATTTTAAGTCAAAATCTCTGCCAGAGCTTTCAAACGCCTTGAGGTAATAATTACAGTCAAGTCCGGGGTCGCTCTTTAGAGATTTTCTTTTGTAGTGTGAATATCTCTTGATTATGGGTTGTAGCCAAATGATTTTTCATCCTGTGGAGCCGAGTCACAATTAGGTAAAAGCAATTTAGAACTAAAGGGTCCATATGGCTCATTACCTTTCCCTGTTCCATAACCTCTGGTTTAATAAATCCAAGACAGCGCCTAGACTGGGGGGAACACCTCTTTATGTCCCTTACTCACTGGAACACTCCTTTGTCTCAAACTATACAAATAAACTCCTCAGAATCATCTCCCAGGATTTACTGAAATGATATAAGTGGAAGCAACTGAGATTTTAAAATGAAAGGAGAAATCTCAGGTTTGAAAAATGGAAAACTTATTTTTTTTTTCCAGTTCCATAAAATTACCTATATCCTCACAGGACTCAACAGAGGATCTTCCTTGATACCTGCCTGCAGTCGCATGAAATTTATTTTCCCATTGTTCACAAGGAACTGATAAATGATGAGCCAGAAGGGCACCACTCAGGAAGTCTATTCTTTATGACTATGACCTGCTTTTCTGAAAATGGACTCAGAAGAGAGAGTCTCATTCAAAATGCCTGAGAGAAAAAGCAACTTGGGCTGATTATTGTGACCTAAAGGATTTGGGGTGGGGGGTTGGTTCATGACCAGAACCAGAAGTAGAGGAATTTGGATTGAATATGAAAGAACAGTAGTTAGGCAATGGAACATACCATTAAAAACACAAAACAAAACCCAGCAAGCATGTGCAGAGAAAACTGGTTAGCAAGACAACAGAATGGTGCACGGGTCCTCGCTACCAGTCTGTGAGACGATTAGGATGGAAACTCACAATAGAGAAAGGAAAAGAGCAGTAACAACGTGTAATTACGAAAACCGAGCTGCTTGGTTTGTTATGTTTGGTTTGGGCTGTGGTTTGTTATTTTAACACTCACCACCACAGCATATGTTTTTCTATTTTGCCAAATGCCATCCCATCGATAAGACATACACTGTTTGTTTTCAAAGGAGCCTATTGCTTGCCTTTTCCACGGATGCAATACTTCCTTTTATGATTATTCAGCTGCTTGGGACATGTGCAAATGGAAACAAAACCACCATAATACTTCCAAAGCCTTGACTGACTCACTGGGTACCCCATGTATTACAGGATGTTCCCTCAGCCATCCTTCTCATGTAGTTTGTTCCCCCAATGAGCTCCTGTTCCATTTTTTTCACTACTCCATCTGTGGTGTAGGGTAAGCAACTATAAAGGGTGCCTGATGTAGACCCACCTTAGCCCAATGTACGGAGGGACAGAGATGGTAGCCATCACTCTTCTACTGCTCAAGGACAAATGGGGAGACAAGAGGAATCTACATGGAAGCCCAACAAATTAGCACAGAACCTAATAAAATCACAGCCAGAAGGAACAAAAGCAATTCAGAGGAAGAGAGGGAAAGCAAGACTAAAACCAAGAATGGCTTCCTGGAATAAAGAGAGGCAGAAGGGCACAGTGAGATTAAATGTATGATTTCAGAGCCAGCTAAGTGACACTGATTGAGTTAGTCAGAGTCCCTATACTTCAGTTCTTTTACTTATTTAGTTAAAAAGAGAGAAAATGATACTCATTCTACCATGTGCATATGCTCAGCACATTGTTTTGGCACATGGCAAATACTCAAATACTCAAGGAAGGGGACAATTATTCTTAGGGAACTTTAGCTGGACCTAGAAACTTAAGTAAGATTAGGATAGATGGATGGGGAAAGGATCCTATTTCACGCAGAGAGCTTGGAAGAAATATGGCACAGTTCTTACACATACATATACTCATTTTTACCCAGGTATATGGAAAATAATTATTACAAATAAAAAAAAGAAACCTTTAGTTTTAACTAACATCTATTTCAATATAATAATTTTATATTTATTAGAAAGTTTAAAAGATATTAGAGGGGTTCCTATATACACTTTATCTAGCTAAAATTATAATGGCAATCATATTGTAATATATAAATGTATCAAGTCAACACATTGTACACCTTAAATTTTTATGATATTTCAAATATATTTCAATTAAAAAAAAAAGAAAGGAAATAGCAGACAAACACAAATGGAGGGGCATTCTATGAACTGCCTGACCAGTACCCCTGAGAACACTCAAACTAATGACAAAGACAGAAACACCTTTTTAATGATCAAATGTTGGGGCAGCAAGAAGGTCATGTCCCTGTAGTGCTGAAAGGATCCCTGCATCAATGTGTGACATGGGCTGGTGAAGAGGTCAAGAGTAGGAGATACTGGAGAAGTAAATTAAATTGCACATCATTACTGTATTACCCTATACCATGTCCACTCTAAATCATCGAGATAATGTACAGAACTGGTACAAAAGAATAGAAACTCTGAGGTGATTGTCCCTATTCATGGAATCCCAAAGATAAATGCATCCTAATCCTGTTACCCAAAGTTCCCCAGTGTGATAAAACCAAGAAGATTCCTACATACATAGATGAGTGTGTTCTATTTCTGAGGCAAAATCTTAGAGTTTCTTGAGAAAACTAACTGGTCCTTGTTAAGTCATTTCTTTAACTTATTTTAATAAAAAAAACTCACTGATTATTTGCTATATACCCAATGTGTGCTAAGAATACAGTAATAAGAACACCATGTCCCTTCATCTATTTTAGAGTCTGACTGGATACAGACATAAGTAAAATAATTACACAAATATACATTTACGAACTGTGAAAGAGCCCATGACAGACAAATTACATGGAGAGCTAAGAACATGTATGGGATTTGACATGGTCAGGGAAGTGAGGAAGAACATCTATGAAGAAGTAACTTCTGGATGGAGAGCTGAAGGATTCAGAGTATTTCAATAGGGAAAATGGTCCCGACTGAGAAAAGTACAAGTGCGGAGGCTCGGCGAAGAAGGGCACAGGGATGGTCCAAGAAACTGTAAGATGGCGGTGGCCAGCATGGAGACGCCCAGGGAATCAGGCTGTAAGGTGAAGATAAAAGTAAAGATGTGCAAAGGGACTAGTGTTAAAAAGACTTGTAACTTTCCTAAAAGCAATGGGAAGCCATACAATATTGTAAGATCTCCTAGGCTTGGGAGGGAGAATGAGTTGAAGACTACAAATGTGGAAACCAAAGTTTCAGGAGTCCTGGGGAGCAAAGATGGTAGCCTCACAGAAGGTGACAGTGCTATAGATGATCAGAGGTCAATAGGCTTGATACTGAAGAGGTAAAATCCAAAAGACATAAGGACAGACTGGTGAACAAGAAGGTGGCAAGACAAACAAATGTGACAAAGAGGTCAATGACCTGAGGAATTGGTCACGGGAAACAGAACACAAGATTTTTCCTTGAGAACATTAGAGAAAAGCAAGGAAGGGGAATGTGCTGTTTAAAGGGGATTTATTCAATTCTTCTGCCAAAAAGTGGGTGCTTAGAAAAGGCTGGAGTATTCTAGGAGACAGAAAGAAGGCTGGCCATGAGAATCTTGGGGTCTGTCCATCAGTAAGGCAGAGGAGCACGTGACAGAGCAGTTCTCTGGGGTCTGAGAGCTGACCACTGGAAGTGTTTGGAGCCAAAAACACATGGCAGAGGAAGGTCACAGGCTGGTTTGTGGCTCTCAGAGCAGGAATGTCTCTTCTCCATCTAGCCCTGTACTCAATGTTGTCCTTCAAGAGAGGAGCCACTGGAAGCTCCTTGGTACCTGTTAACAATTAGATACATTTTTTTTTAAATGTACCTACAAGTTTCCTAAGGCACTGAATTGGAAACATTTGCAAGCAGATGAGGATTTCCCCCAGCTCATTAAGAGCATCTTCAGGGGGCACCTGCGTAGCTCAGTTGGTTAAGCGTCCAACTCTTGGTTTCAGCTCAGGTCATCATCTCAAGGGGCCTGAGATAGAGCTGTGCATTGGGCTCTGTGCTCAGTGGCAGTCTGCTTGAAGATTCTCTCCCTCTGCTCTTCACCACCACCCCACCACCCTGCACATGTGCTTTCTCTCTCCCTCTCAAATAAATAAATGTTCTTTAAAAAAGAGCATCTTCAGGACATGACCATATTTTGTGTATCTCTGTATCCATAGCGTCAAGCATGATTGAGTGAATCAATACAGTTCTAGTTCTAGGTCAGAGTAACAAGTGCACTGCCAAAGACCTCAGGCAATAAATCAATCAGTAGATGAATGTGGCAAAATTGAAAGTACCTTTCATTAATGTTTGTGTGTGGGTGCGTGTGACACTCTAGAAGTCTGGCGACCTTGACTCATGAAGGTTGGATTCAGCTCTCTTCCTACATCCTGCTTACTTATTTTCCTCTGAGCTGGACTAAAGCATTGAAAAGGAGCCAAGGACTAACTCAGAGTTTTACTGCTCCTTAATTGACAAATTGGCTTGCCCTTTCTCATCAGCAGCTTCCAGAACAATTGCATCATCAAGCTGATGGCAGTCTTGTCCTCCTGCTCCTTCACCCCGTGACTGTGGCCATGGGAGACAGAGATCACCAGAAACAGAGGCCAATGGAGCTGATGCCCCCACCACACAGGGAGCAGGGCCAGGTTTGGAGCCATGTGGCAAACCAGCTGGGGAGAACAGGTTCGTCTCCCTCATCTGTCCTCCAGTGGGGACTTAGATTCTAGACATTGGGCTTTGAGTGCCTCAGATTTCCAGACAACCCCATGTAAAGTGCTCCCTATAAATTCAAGGTCAGGTCTCCAGAGGCATAGTTTACATGAGTATGAAGTGTTATTCTCTGAAGTCTGGCCTCTCCCCTTCAGCTGCATATCTTACGGCTTTTTACCATCCTTCATTTTGAGTATTTTTGTTCACTTGTCAGCATTCTCTTTCCTCAGTCAGTAAAACCACGTGACTCACACAGATACACATTTATTTTAAAATCCACATGATCAGAAATGCAAATTAAAACAGCACTGCAATTTTTTTTTTGCCAATCAAATTAGCAAAGTTTTTTTTTATGTTAATATTCAATGTTATCAAGTTCCTAAGGATATGGATACTGTCTTACACTGCTGGCAAGGATATAAATAGCTCAACCTTTACAGAAGGTAATAGAGCAATTTTATCCTATGTCTTGAAAATATGCATATCATTTGACCTGACAGGTACACATTTAGGGTCTATGCTGAGCCTCTCAATTTAATGCTTCTAGTCATTTTGTGAGGTGGTTACTAGTATTGTCCTCCTTCACCAATGGAAAAACTAAAACTCATAAAGGGTAACTTGTTTTTTGTTTTTTAAAAGATTTTATTTATTTGACAGAGATCATAAGTATGGAGAGGCAGGCAGAGAGAGAGAGGAGGAAGCAGGCTCCCTGCTGAGCAGGGAGTCCATGTGGGGCTCAATCCCAGGACTCTGGGATCATGACCTGAGCCAAAGGCAGAGGCTTTAACCCATTGAGCCACCCAGGTGCCACAAAGTGTAACTTGTTAAGGTTACATGGTAAATATGTGGCCAGAAAGGGATGTAGATGTAGGTCTCAAATGGAATGCTTAAGTATCAAATGACATGAAAGGCTGTTCTTACATTTAACTCAAGAATTTTCAACAAAGCTTTACTTATAAAATAGGGGAAAAACTGAAAGCAACCTAAATATCCAACTTATAAAATAGAGAAAAAAAATGAAAGCAACGTAAATATCCAACAATAGGGAGTTGATCATAAAAATTACAATGTAACCACTCAGTACAAACTGTATATGTTTTTCAAAATGACACTGTAGAAGATCTAATGATGTAGAAATATGTTCATATGTAGAATTCAGTGTTCCACATAATGGACAATATAATCTCAACCTTATAGAAATAACTGCATTTATATGCAGAAAAGAAAATTGGAAGAATATATATCAAAATAATAATAATCTCATACTGCTAGAGTTTTAGACTGTTGTCTTCATTTCGTCTGCATTTTCTATAACGTACATGTATTTTTTAGTAAGGAAAATATTACTAAAAAAGTTTCAAAAGTCCGTATTTCCCTCCCTTTAGCCTGAAAGGACTCTACAATAATCAGTAAACCTCCACTTATTAAAGAATCTGCTACCTTCCTGGCAGGTAAGCCGTTAGGGGATAGTTCCCGTACCTCTTGCTATTAACCCTATTGGGCCCATGCTATAAATAAAACAGCTGGCATTCAGAGATATTATATAGCTTGGCAAAGATTACACAGCTAACCGAGGATACTAACCTTTTGCCTCCATCCAGAGCCTGTAGGACAGTGGCTGAGAGCAAGTGTCTAACGCCAGTGGGCTTAGGTTCCAAGGTGACTGAGCTACTTGCTAGCTTCGTACTTCAACTGCCCCTTATGTAGACTTGGGACAATAATGTTGTCTACTACATAAATGAGGAGGATTCAACGAGTTAATTACGTGTGGTGCCTAGAACAACATGTGGCGTGTAGCACCCCGAAGCGCTAGTATTATAGAACAAGGGCTAATTAGGACTCCTGGAGGCTGGGGGTGCCACCGAGAGCTTGAGGGAACCTGGAACCAAGTACACCTGGAACTGCAATCAGTTTTGGCCACTTAACTGGGTGACCTTAAGCGAGCTACCTGATCTCTCTTGGCCTCTGCTTCATTATCCCTCCTGTGGAGTGCCCCATTCATGATAACTGCTAATGATAACAGTTGTCCTGACGTATCTCCCGTGCCCTGTGACGCAGCCGTCATAGGAGAGGAGGCTCCTTTCCTGCTCAGGCTTCAGCCCTGGGACCCCACCGAAAGCCTCCTGCTGAGCTCCATCCAGGAAGCTTGTTTACAATGACAGATGCCCCGTGTTCTGGATCTTTTTCAGGACTGGGATTCTGTTCCGATTCTGAAGCAGGAAAAGAAGTTCACCCATTCGACACCTTTCTGCTTTACATATATAGCAACAACAACTACAACAACAAAATCATGAGCTTTGCCAGAAACAAGAAGCCCTGAAATGTTGTTGCCTCTTTTAATAGTCCCCCCCTCCCCACCGCCGCCAAAAGTCTTTCCATCTGTTTGCCATTTAGCGCGGGAGCCTGGCAGCGCTGCGATTCCCAGAGCGGTGGCAGAGGAAGAGAAGCTGTCTCATGGCTGTGACTGTGTGCAGTCTGGGAAAGGCAACACCACTTGCCATTAAGGCAGCTGTGCTTTCCCTGCTGAGGGCAAGGGAAGGGGGGAGAAAGGAGGCCGGTATTCCAGAGAGCAGCAGGACTCCGTGTTATTATTTTCTCTTTTATAAAATTAGAAGACTCGGGGGCGCCTGAGTGGCTCGAATGGTTGAGTGTCTGCCTTGGGCTCAGGTCATGATCTCAGGGTCCTGGGACTGAGTCTCACATTGCAGGGGGTTCCCTGCTCAGCGGGGAGTCTGCTTCTCCCTCCCCTCTCCCTCTGCCTCTCCCCCTGTGTGTGCTCTCTCTTTCTCTCAAACGTATCTTAAAAAAAAAAAAAAAAGGAAAAGAAAAGAAAGATTAAATAAATAGATAGATAGATAGATAGATAGATAAAATTAGAAGACTCTAATGCATGCACCTTCCCAGCCCACTGTTCCCTGTACGTCATCTCTCAACTGTGCCAAGATACACACACACACACACACACACACACACACACAAAAGACACACACATTTCTCCTCCTCTAGCCCACAGGGGAGGTATGATTTGGACAAGCACTAACCAACCCTGATGCCAGTCCCCAGGGAGCAACTCGGTCCTGGGAGCATAGCTCCAGAGGGAAATAGCTATAGGGAAGTGGCCTGGTCCAAGATCATCCCCGCCTGGAATGACTCTGGAGGGGTCATCTCTACTCCATACTTCCGGTTTCTTGGAGTCAATGAGGGGGCCCAGCTCATCATGGACTATACTGATGGTCAGCTGGGAGCAGAGTGCCCCGAATCCACTCCCATTCAGGCTGACCTGAGGCTAAATTCTCATGGTAAAGAAAGGCCCCGGCTGGGCCTTCTTAATCAGATCCAATGGCCCAAATGGGACCATTTCCTCAAGATGTGGCTTCAGGGAAGATCAATGGCCTAGACAGTGGGAGATAACCCAGTGGGCTCAGAAATAAGATTGCTGAGCTAAAGATGGATGTGTCAGCCAAAGGTGCCCTGAGTAAGAGCAAACCAGAGATGTTCTAGGGCCAGTGTTGGCAAACTGAGGCTTGCAGGCTCATGGCCTGTTTTTCGAACTAGGGCTAATTTTCCCATTTTTAAATAGCTGGAAAGAATTAAAGGAGTAGCAATATTTTGTGACACATGAAAACTGTATAAAACTCAACTATGAGTACCCATAAGTGGTACTGTATTAGAACACAGCCCTGCTTGTTTGTTGACACATTGTTTGTGCCTGTTTTCATATTATAATAGCAGAGTTGGGAACGGCTGCAACAGAGATCATATAGCTTCCAAAGTCTGAATTATTTACTATCTGGCTCTTTACAGAAAAAGTTTGCTGACCTATGTTCTAGCGTGGTGATTTTCAAACATTAGCGTACGTTAGAAATCACCTAGAGGACTTATTAAAACAGATCGCAAGCCCCATCCCCGGAGTTTCTGCTTCGGCAGGTCTGAGATGGACTCTGAAATTGCATTTCTAATAAATTCCCAGGCGCTGCTCATCCTGCTGAGCCCCCGTGCATGCTTTGAGAACGGCGTTCAAAGAGAAACAGGGGCTGTGATGGTCCACAGGATGGAGAAGGTAAAAGGAAAATGAGAGGAAACACTCAGGACAGTAGGTTCCAGGGGAATAGTCAAGTTGGAAAGGTAGGTAAAGGAATTTCCTAGGGAAGAAATGCGTGTTTGAGTATACTTAGCAGGCACACACACATGAAAACAGCAGATGGAGAGAAAAACTTGAGATCTGCAGCCTTAATGGAATGGAAAGGGGATGCTGCTGTGATGAAAAGGTGTGGGCTGAAGGAAATGAATTCACTTTAAGCTCCTGGTTCGCCTGGCTTTTAACCCTCTCCATCTCTCTACCAGTGATAGGAAAGGGCTGGTTAGGGAAGGGCCCACTTGCAACATGATGAAGCAAGTTCTTAACCCTTTGGGGTAAGGTTATTTAAATTCCTTCAAAATGTCTTACACCTCTCCTGAAAAAAGAACCAGTTATTCCTTTTGGTCACCTATCGCTGCCTAGCCAATCATCCCAAAACTTCTGGCTTAAGAGACAACAACCAGTTTTTGCCCAGGATTCAGTAACTGGGCGGGGTTCAGTGGGTAATTCCCCTGCTGGGCCTTTCAGTGGCCACTCAGCTACACTTACTTAATCATGGGGTCTAGAAGGACACTGGGATCTCTGGGCTCTCTCTTCATGTGGCCTCTCCCCATGGCCTCTCCATGTGGTCTCTCCAGCAGAGTTCCCAGACTTCTTACATGGTGGCTTAGGGCTCTGGAGAGCACAAAAGGAGAAGATGCCAGACCCTCTTATGGGTTAGGCACAGAACTGGCTCGGTATCCCTTTCATGGTGGCCACACTTTATTGGTTATTGTGAGTCACAGGCCAACCCAGATTCCTGGGGAGAGGACCCCCACAAGGTGTGAACACTGGAAGCAAGGCTCACTGGAGGCCACCGATGTAATAGGTTACAGCAGCATCTGCTTGGGAAAGATTTTCACAAAAGGAAAATAGGTAGTTGAGAGAACCTCCGCCTCCCCTGGGAACTGATGGCTGTGTGGGGACAAAGCTAAGATTTATGGCATTTTTTGGGGTGATATCCTAGGACGGAAAGCACTGGAAGTTCTTCAAGAACATTAACAGATGTTTTCCTTTTTTATTTTTTAATTGTACCCACACAAGTTTTAGAACAGCGTACTTCCTGCTTTGACTAAACTCGCATAGTTACTAGCAATTATTTTAATTGCACGTTCATGGAAACCTTACCAAAGAGGTGAAATAAAATTACCTTTAAGTTATGTAATTAGTGAGGTTTTTTCAGCTGTTGTTTTCTTCTTAACACTAGCACACTGGTACATCCCTTTTTGAATGTTCTAAAGGCATCTGCATAGTGGAGTTTGTATTAGGGGGAAGGGAAGACTAGAAATAATTACTTTCCTCCTAGTATCTCTTCATTCTTTTTTGCATATTTATTCATTTAGTTGTTTGTCTATGATTATAAAATGGGCTTTTTTCAATACACATTGTACCTTGTATTTTCATTTAATGATTCTGTCCATATGAGCATATATAATGCTATATCATTCTTGTGGATGGTTACATGGTAATTTATTATATTATTTAGCAAATCTCTAATTGTTGGACCCAAGAGAATTAAGGACATATGTTCACACAAAAATTTGTATATGAATATTCATAGCAGTGTTATTCATAATAAACAAAAAGTGGAAACAAAAGTAATGACCATTAACTGGTGAATGAATAAACAAAATATGGCTTTGGGAAATTATTCAGCCACAGAAAAGGGAATGAAGTACTGATGCTTACTACAACACAGATGAAATTTGTTAGTATTATGCTGAGAGAAAGAAGCCAGACACAAAAGACCATGAATTGTTCCATCTACATGAAAGGCAAATCCACTGTGACAGAGAGATCAGCGTTCCTTCATTCTTGAAATGTTCTTTGTTGGCTTCCATGGTACTATTCTCTTCTGGGTCTCCTTGCTACCTCTCTAATTCTGGTTCCAGTGTTTCAACCCCCATTGTTCCTTAAATGCCGTGGACCTTGATAACCTTCAAATTTTCTCATCTACATGCTCATTCCTGAATACAGCCCAGAAATGCTGTGACGAATCTGCTGACACTGTGACTTCCAAGATTTATTCTTCCAGCCTCTACCTCCTCCCGAGCCCTAGACTCTCTTGCCTTTACCTACCGAACATTGCTTTTTGGACATTACTCAAGCTCAACACAGAGTTCATCATGTCCCAAACCATGCCTTTATGCTTCCCTATGCATTGTTTCTTCCACAAGTAATGCCCTTCTCACTTCCTTGTTTTCAGAACTCTTATTCATTTTTCAAGATTTAGCTCTAATTTTCCCTCCTTCATAAAGGCCTCACAGGCTACTCGGTTTAGATAATCAGCTGCCATCTATGTTCCCGAGCACTTTCCATAGATTTTTTGCACATTCATCACACTGTACGTAGATATTTTATTTGATTGATTTCTTCCAAGGCTGCCATTTTGTCTTACCTTTTCTTTTTTTCCTATCCAGCAGTTAGTACAGTTGCAGACACAAGTGTTCATTATTGGATGTGGGAAGACAAAAGTAGTAACAGCAAACACTTCTATTGTGCCTACCAAGCACTGTTCTGAGTATTTTATTTATATTTATTTATATTAACTCACTTAAGCCCCGTATAAACCCTTTGCGGCAGGCACACTATTACAGTCATGTTTTAGATGGATAAATTGAGATTAAGAGAGTTTAAGTAACTTTCCCAAGGTCATACAAATACTGAATGGCAGAGCTAGGAGCAGACCTTGCAACCACGTCTGTGTTCTTAATCATTACGGTATACTGATAACTGACAGTGGATGTGGCTATTCCATTTCCCTCTCCCAAGCCCTAAAAAGTACCAGCTAAGTATCACTCTCATATGAATTCACTCACAAACATTTACCGAGTACTTCTTCTCTCTCTGTGCCAGGCATAGTCTTAGGTAGACCCTGAGGATAAACTGGTGATCAAAAATGAACACTGCCTTCTTCATGCAGAACTTGGGAACAAAGACTTTTCTACTTTCCACATTTATCAGTAGATCACCCGAAGTATGTCTGCCATTTAACTTCTGGTTAAACAAGAATGGAGAGAGATCTGTGAATGCTGCTTATATTAGACAGGGTTTTCCAGAGAAACAGGACCGTGTGTGTGTGTGTGTGTGTGTGTGTGTGTGTGTGTGTGTGTGTGTGTGTAGAAAGAGAGGGATTTATTTTAAGGAATAGGTGTTTGCAATTATGGGTGCTGGTAGGTCTGAAATTGGTAGGGCAGGCTAATAGGCTGAAAATTCAGCTAAAAGTTAATGTTGCATTCTGGAGTCCCAAATCCATAGGGCAGACTAGCAGTCTGGAAACCCAGGCAAGGTTTCCATACTGCAGTCTCCAGGCAAAAGTCCTTCAGAAAGCCTCAGTCTTTGTACACTTCCAACTGATTGGAAGAGGCCACCCACATCCCAGAGGATAATCTGCTTTGCTTAAAGTCTACTGATTGTAAATGTTAATCACTTCTAAAAAGTACTTCCGTAGCAACACTTACACTAGTGTTTGACCAAACAACTGGGCACCAAAACCCAGTCAAGCTGACACTTAAAATTAACCATCACATCGCCCATAGTGACAGATGCCCAAGGTTGGAAGGGAAAGTCTCAGAAGCAGTATTTATATAAACTACCTCCAATGAAGGAAACATTTTGTTAACTTAAAGGCTATGTTGTATGCCATGGTCTAAACTTACTAGGAACATGCTTAAAGCTGCCTAATTTTTTTTTCCCATTTCTTTTTTTTTTTAAGATCTTATTTATTTGTTTATTTGACACAAAGACACACACACAGAGAGAGAGAGAGAGAGAGAGAGAGAGTGCACAAGCAGGGGGAGAGGTAAAGGGAGAGAGAGAAGCAGACTCCCCACTGAGCAGGGAGTCTGACACGGGACTCGATCCCAGGACCTCAGGATCATGGCCTGAGCTGAAGGCAGATGCTTAACCGACTGAGCCACCCAAGCATCCCTATTTTTTTTCCATTTCTTAAACATTCCATACCACCTTTCTCCATTGTCCCCAAATACTCTTTTCTGTGATCAACATTTGCTTCTGCCATTTCAGCTCCCAGAATGCCCTTCTTGTTTCTTATTACAAACAACATGTATTCCTCATGAAAAGCATTAATCAAGACACTTGTCCTACACCATGTTTTTTGGGACTCTTCCATTTAGCTTCAGACTTTCAGGATGCCTGAATTCATAAAATTGATAAAATTATGGAACTTTTGAACTTCAAGGGAAACTTAGTGGACAAGATAGTCAAATTTCCTCATTTTACTGATGAGAGGACTGGATGCAGTGACTTTGCTGACCCTGAGGTGACACCAGGACTAGAATTCAGATCTGCTCTGCCAGCTTCAGGCTTTTTAAGGTATGGAGAGATAGGAGAGAACCATTGCCTATGGAAGGAAAACTAGCTATAGGATATATGAGATGATGAATTTAGGAGCTAAGAGACTTAGATGAATCCTTGCACCTCCCTGAGCCTCAGTTTCTTTATTTGTTAAGTGGCTTTAATCAGTGCTTCTCAAACTTGAATACTCATACAAATCTCCTGAGGATCTTGTTATAACACAGATTCTGATTCAATAAGTCTGGTGTAGGGCCTGAGATTCTGCATTTCTTCTAAACGACACCAATGTTGCTAGCCATGGACCATCTTTTGAGTAGAAGGCCATATGATCTGTAAGTACAATTTGATGATTTGGTGACTCTATGATAGGGAAGGCAGTGTCAAAGGTAAAATGGGCAACAATGGAAAAAATATTACATTTTATCAGTCCTTCTCTGTATACTCTTTTTCATAGTACTTTTCCTCTACTTAGGGTCACCACATACTCTGGTTTGCCTAAGAAAGTCAAATGTTGGCTTATGCCTGTTTCCCCAATGTGATGATTAACAGAGACCCTTTCACTCTCAAAAGTGTCCCAGTTAGGATAAGAAGTTCAATGGTTACCCACATTTTAAGTTTCTTTTGCTCAGTATCTATCTTTACAGAATATAGAACGCATTCGCTTTCCGGTTTGCTATTTCAAGCCAAAGGAGAAAGCACATCCCAGAAAGTTTTCCTACACGGTGTGTCAGAACTCCATGGTTTGTGAATTTCTGTTTTCTTTTCTTACAAACAGCACACTCCATGCAGGGATTTTTGGCAAGGGCCTTTTGCGTTCAGCCCGCCCAAGATGTGGGACCCTGGGAAAAACTGCTTGATGTTTGTTTTGTGGTGGAGAGCAGCAAAGCTCACTCAGAAGTTTAAAAACTAAATGGAAAAATACCTCCTGGGTGATTTTTCCACTTCCTATTCTCACAAAATCAATGTCTGAGTGTACAGTTTCCAAGTTCAGGGGCAGCTCATGGAGTGAGCTTCTACACCCACCTCACTAAAGGTGTTGTTCCTCAAGAAGCTGCAAAGAGAGGGTTAAAGCCCCAAACTACAGACCCGCCACCTGCTCTTCCTCTGGTCTGCCTTCAGGTCTTGCATCTTCAAAGGATACCATTCAAGGGAATATATACCTAAGAGGTTTCTGCTCTCATTTGCCACCTTCTATAATTAGCTAGTGGCATTTGCTCTTTATTCATTTGTTTCACAAACATTTGCTAAGTGCCTACTATATGCCAAGAAAGGATTAGTTCACAGCTGAAATTAAGAATTGGATATGGTGTTGGTCTGTAGATCTTAGTTCCTTAGTCCCAAAGAAGGTGAGAGAAGGTGGGGGATGGTGTTAATGGAAAATCAGAGAGGTAATATATGTAATGTTCTTTTTCTACAAGTGATTCAGAGCATATGAGTCTATGTAGAAGCAGGGGAGGAAGAAGCATGCAATTCATTTCAATCACAAAAGCCTAACCTTCTGCTCATCTCCTTCAAGTCTTTGCTCAAAGAATATTGGCTCACTGAGCCACCTCAGCCACCCTGTTTAAAATTAAAACTCATCCCCTGACCCAGAACTCCAAATCTCTGCTCTCCGGTATATTTTTTCCACCATGCTTACCTTATAGTCCCTGACATACTTCATCTCTTTCTGATGTTTATTGTCTTTCTTCCTCCATCAGAACGTGTGCTTCATAAATTTGTTCCATAAATGTCCCAGACCTATAACAATGAGATCAGACAGGCAAACTTTCAGGATGAGCTAAAATTTGAAAACAATGTCAGAACAACAGAAAGTGATTTTTAAACAATAAGAGGCAGGAATAAGAACCAGATAAGCACACCAAGGGTTACGGAATGTTGAGGACAAGTCAACAGACGACAGGGAGTAAAATTACTCCACTCCTATTTTGCTTCTGTATTGCTCAATAAGGAAAAGAAAATTAAAACCTGCATGGTGGAACTGAGCCAATGATATAAAGAGGGAATTGCAATTCAGAGTACGTACTCTATGCTTATGCCTCCAGACCTAGCCGACTGATGCTTCAGGTGCTAAAAGTACTTTTGATCAATTTCAGAAACACTATAGCTGCTCTTGAACAACAGAAAATGCAGGAGAAATTTTAAAAGTATCCTAATTTTCTTTTTTTTTTCTTAAGATTTTTTTATTTGACAGAGAGAGACAGCAAGAGAGGGAACACAAACAGGGGAGTGGGAAAGGGAGAAGCAGGCTTCCTGCTGAGCAGGGAGCCTGATGTGGGGCTTGATCCCAGAACCCTGAGATCATGACCTGAGCTGAAGGCAGATGCTTAATGACTGAGACTTCCAGGTGCCCCCAAAGTATCCTAATTTTCAAATGGAAATAATAATGGACCACATAGCATCAAGCAGAGTATGGTGCGAGTTTTTGATACAAAAGTTGAAGAAATAAGACAAGGCCCAGTGCTAAGTTGTTATGTGCTCTTACAGAGATGTAAATCTAGGTTGACCTAAAGTCATTCATAAGTATTTTTTAGATTCTTGGATTCAGTAGTCCATTGAGCTATGAATTCCCCTAACATGTATCATCCCAAAGAGCATAGCTCACCTTCTTATTCCCAGCACCTTAATCAGAGATTTTGTCAAGTACTTTGTGGAAATCACGACACAATTTGTGTAGGGCTTTGCTCTAACTAAATAATGACCCTAACCAAAAGGAAATGAGGTTAGCACAATACGACCTGGTCCTGAGTGATAACTGTCTAATTTATAAATGTTCATAAATTGGGTGTTTGCCATGAAAGTCCAGATTTTGCTAAGAACCAATATCACAAATATACCATTTTCTGGTTATGCAAACATTTGGAAGTAACTACTATAGAAAGTAACATAATGCATAATAAAAAATTACTTTGACAGGATTGAATGTAAGCATAAAATTATGAAGATAAAATTTAGAGCTTCCTACAATTTTATCATTGTAGGAAGAGGATGATCATCCTTGGAAAATTCTCTTGGATCGTTTACTTGATTATAAATTTAGGATTCCACATGCTAACCCAGATGTGGCCTCTAAGGGAATCAACACTCTCTAGGGAAGTTTAAAAAGGAGTACAATATCTAGATCATAAGAAGTAATTAGGCCCCTCTGAGTCTGCTTTGGTCATTTACATGCTGTCTAGTTCAAGGGAAATGTTTTAGGAGGCCATTGACAGAGCACAGTAGTTCCTAAGTGCCCAGTAAGAATTATAGGAGAAGTTTCTTTTCTTTTTTTTTTAAGATTTAAGATTTAATTTATTTATTTGATAGAGATCACAAGCAGGCAGAGAGAGCGAAGGGGCAGGGGGAACAGGCTCCCTGCCCAGAGAGCCCAATGCAGGGCTCGATCCCAGGACCCTGAGATCATGACCTGAGCTGAAGGCAGAGGCCTAACTCACTGAGCCACCCAGGTGCCCCTTTAGGAGAAGTTTCTAAAGTACATGGAGACTGGCTCTAATTAGCCATGACCTAGAAACTTGTGAGTTCATGCCTTATCAGGTGTCCTAGTGAGGTGGGGAGGAATGTTGCTGGGCACAAGTGGCAAAGCAGATGGAAGAGGCTATATATTTCTTTTCCATACAGAAAGGATAAAAGGGGATCATGAGTTGGTGGTAAAAGAAAGCAGGAAAGATGATCTCCTGCAAAAAAGGTAGCCTCAGTCTTTCTCCATTCCTCCCTCTAACAAGATGATGCAGGTGTGGGCAGTAACGTTGATAGTAAGAGCTACCAACACAGGGACAAGCACAGCAGAGTGATCAGCAGGGCCCACTCTGGAACCAGCCACCTGGGTTTAAATCCTGGGACTTTCACTTAACAGCTATATAGCTACACGAGCCGTTAAAACTCTCTGTGGCCCAGGTTTCTCATCTATCATATAAGACTCAGAGTACTTAGCTCACAGGGTTTATGTGAGGATTAAACAAGATAATATATGTAAAGTTCTCAGACTCTGACCCAGAAGCACTATGTGAGTTTCCCATGGGTCCAGAGCTTGCTGTATCGCAAGCAATATTGTCTGACTAATGTTCAGAACAAACCTAGTAAATGGGAACGAATGAAATAACTTTTCCTACAGATGAGGAAGCTAAAACTTTGAAAGACCAAGAAATCTGTCCAAAGTTATGGAGGCAGAATATTATAGAATCATTCTGCAAAACTCAGATTTTTCTGATAAAACATCTGAGATTTTAACCTCTGGGCTTTATTATCTCTAAGATGACCTCCAAATAACCAGGGAACCCAGCTTATAACTGTGAACAAACCGCCAAACCACAGGTAACAATATTACCTGTGGGTTGTTTTTGTTTTTTTTTTTTAAGATTTTATTTATTTATTTGACAGAGAGAGACCACAAGTAGGCAGAGAGGCAGGCAGAGAGAGAGAGAGAGGGAAGCAGGCTCCCTGCCAAGCAGAGAGCCCGATGCGGGACTCGATCCCAAGACCCTGAGATCATGACCTGAGCCGAAGGCAGCAGCTTAACCCACTGAGCCACCCAGGCGCCCCTACCTGTGGGGTTTTGAAAGAGCTGCAGCTGATGCCCACAAAGACCATTCTCTAGTATTAGGTGTGGCAGGCTAGCGTTGTGATGACTGTGCCCAGGACTAATGATCAGTGTACTGGGAAGAAGAGGGAGAAGAAACTATAAGATGAGACATCATAAGATTTCTAGGTTAACTTTACCAGGTGGGCTGTTTAGAACTGGACCACTAGATCCAAATGCCAAGATGGAAAGCTGTTTCCTATTACTTGGGAGAGAGAAAAAAGACTGTGTTGCATTAAGTTTCTCTTCTCTGGGGTTCATACTGCGTATTGCACTGATAATGGGTTAAAGGATCAAAACAAAAGATACAAAAGCAGAAGACCCAGCAAAAGCAGGAAAGAAGGGAAACACGCAACAAGCCTGATGGGGAATTGGACCACAAAGTGGATTTCAGTGTACTACATCCGCGACTTGGGCTGCAAGGAATTTTCCTTCAGTCACGAACAGAAATCCCAGGAACCAATTTGTGTAGCAGAGCTCTCATTATTTAGTTAGAGTTATTTTTGTGGAATCCTCTGATTTCCTAATGGTACTTCCAGTTGTACTGTACACTTACCAGTATGGGTATATTCCCAAACCTGTTTATGTTACTACTCTTGTTACTGGAATTGCATGCTTTAAATATTACACAGACTGATGGCAAGAGCAATCAGTGGTTATTGGTCCAGATCATTTTGGATAAGAGATCTTCTACATCTGACTACCTGGGAGCCTTCTGATAAATGGGGCTATTGGGAGTTTATACATATAATAAAAGGAATTGTTTTTTAAAAATCTGACTATTTTTAACCTGGAGGCAATGACTTACATAGAATTATTGATTTCACACACATAATGAACTATCCTTTTGAGGATAATTAAGTTTCTTCTAGGATACGCCATATAGAATGTTCTAGAAATAGGTCTTAAATAAATTGAACAAAATGTAGTAAAGACAACATGTATAATAGAAAGAAGCAAGCCACAGTGCCAGGGAAACCTGGGCATAAATCTTGGTTCCCCCTTGTATGATAATATAAATTGTCAAGTTACTTCTCAAAGCCTCAATTTTTATCTCCATGAAAGTATAATAATAATATTTATCTTAAAGCATTATGAGAAATAAATAAAATAGTCTATCTTGAAGTTCCTAGCACAAGTTTCTGGCATTTATTAGACACATAATACATGGTAGTTCCCTTCCTCATCTTCTTTCCTATCTCTGGAGGTATGAAGCAGAAAAAGACAATTATCTACTTAGACACACTATATCTTAATGCCTAATAGTTTAAGATGTGGATAGAAGTATAAAAATTCCTTCTGGATCAAGGCAGACACTATTGATACTGTCTGTTCCTTACCTACTTAAAAGCCACTTACCACTTTCTTCCTGGATATCAGCCCTCCACATTTAAGATTGGATAAATACCCTTTAGCTTCTGGGAAAGTCAGCCCACCCCCCAACCTAGGAGTTGGCCTAAATCTAGTCCTTTCATGGAAAATCATATTATCTTTATGTAAACACTCACTCCTTCCCAGGACCTCCTTGAGAAGAGTATCCCTTCCTGCACCACTGACTTTGTAGACTGGAATGCAGCAGAATTAGAGTGTATCAATTCCAAGCCAAAGTTTGCCCCTTAGGGAGCTTCCGACTGGAGGAGATACACCCTGGGTAGCCCAGGTCTCTAAGAAGGAGAGAGACACAAAGGGCAATTGTCCAGCCACTGTGTCAACTTGCAGCCTAAGTCAGGGCCACCTCTGCTTATGAGACATGAGATAAAATTGGGTGGGAAGTGTCTGGAAAATAGTTTTCCTCTGTGATAAGAAAAAAGCAAATGAAGATGAACCCCTCTCTCAGCACCACATCTTGACTTTGATTGAACTAGTCAGCTACTGACCATTCAGAGAAAGCCTGAAGAGAATCATAGACCCTGGCCCAGAATTACAAACCCATCCCATCAACCATCTTCTACATTTCTTGTAAAGTGACAAGCGTAAATTCTATTGGTTTAAACCAGGATTTGCTTGGCATCTCTGTTATCTGCTGCTGAGTATATCCTAAGTGATACATGTCGATACTGAACTCTAGAACTACTGAAGAAGTCTAGTGCGTATGACCTAAGCTAATGTATTTGACAACGCCCAGAATTATTTCTGGTTTGTGACCAGATGTCACATATTGTCATTATTTGTGATTTCACTGGTTCATTCAGTCAGCATTGCCCTATTGCTCCTCACTGGACACCCAAGCATTTAGGACGTGCCCCAGGAACCTGTGTTCCCCCCCAATAACCACACAGATGGGCACAGAGCTTTATTCCTTTCAGAGAACCTCCCTTTCTTTTCAGTATGCACCTTCTCCCCAGGTTCAAATGCCCCATGTGTAGTAAAAGTTACTTCTCGAAACTTCAATTTGGCCACCTCCCAAGGGCTCTCGTGCCTCTCCCTGTCTCCTTAGCACATCTGGACCTAAGAAATATATAAGTGAGATTCCCATGCAAAAGGGAAGAAGAGGTGAGACACACCCTGTCCACAAATTCCTCTTTTCAGAGCTAGGGGGCTGCCGCTCAAGCCCAGGTGCCGGAGAGATGCCTGAGCTCAGGTGACCGTTCTTCCACTTCTTGGCTGTGGAAACATGGGAAGGTTATGGAACCCTTCTTCACCTCTGTCTCTTCATACGCAAAATGGAGCTCATCATAGTGCATGCTAATAGTATTGTTACAAGGCCTAACTGGGTCAATGAAACGAAGGTGCCTAGAAAGGTGTGTAGTGAGCCACGGTTACAGAAGCACTGGCCAGTGTTGTCACTTCAAAGCACAGAATGCTGAAGCTCATGGAGGACGGACAGTATCAGGAAAGGGCAGGATAGCACGATGTGGGGGCTGGGGAGATGGGACATTCTGGCTCATATACAGCCTTTGGAATTAGAGAATTATAGTGCAAGTGACCCAATATCAGGTGTAAATGCCCTTTCCTGCATGCTCATCAAGACAGTCTGTTTTTAAGACATCTGGGATGGGGAGCGCATTCTTTCCTGAGGTGGTTCCTTTCATCAGAATTTTGTATCCTGGTGGCTTCTACCTATGGATCTTAATTCCTTCTCTTTGGGAATATACAGAGTAAGTCTAATCTCAAATGTATGAGCTCCTCAAATATTTTGTGAAGCACTGTTTCACCCATCCACTCCCTTCTGCCATGGGTCTTTCCCAGATTCAATGGCTCTTAGGCACATGTCAGTTCATCCTATGACAAAGCACCTCTATTTTCACCACATAGCCCAGTTTTCCTATGTCCTTTGTGTACACAACACACTGTAGCACAAAGCACATCATGGCAGTCCCAGCTCTTCCCTTGTTTTAGAAATAATACTTCTGTTGATGCAGCCTACACACTCACAAATCCCTCTGGCAGCCTCATTGACTCATGCTGCATTTTCTTTCCCTATGCCTGAACTGCTACTAAGCACCACATTTTCTTTCTGCATTTGTCTGGCTCGAAATAAAGCCCTGATACAGAATATTGCTTTATTATTACTACATTTCATCCTATTAGATGCAGTCCATCACTTTAGCTTGTTGTGAGATCTTTTTTCCATTTGCCATCTGCTCTGTTTTCCATTCCATCTACATCTCTGTCCTCTGGAAACTAGATCTTCATCATCTGAAAACTTAATAAGCTGGTAAAACTGTGGAATAGATCAGAGCATGCCACCAAAACCTATCCAGATTGTCATGGACTCATTAATTAGCACACTTTAGCATAAGTTTTTACCAAGTTTTATATTGCAGGTATCTGTCCATGAGGACTGCTCAAGGCACCTTGTCAGATGTAGAAATACCAGGTCTCAACATCTAGAAGTCCCAGAGGTCTCTCTCTATTAACAACAACCACCAAAAAAGGGAAATGACATTGTCTGAAAACATAGCTGTCAGGACTGATCTTTTTAACGTTTATACAGTTGCTTTGCCAATCTACTGTCGAGTGATAGATGGCGTTTTTATTCAATCCACTTTTTAGAAAACTAGAATACACATGGAAAATGTGTTTGTGGGCAAGGAGCTGAGTTTTACACCCATCACCACTGTGACTGCAGAAATGCCTGGGCAGGTTTGAGGACTGATGGGACTGGCCTGCTGGATACCTATTTGTGTGAAGCCTTCCCTGGAGACTTACGAGAAGGTCGATGGCTTGATAATAATGACTATCCTGCTCCAAAGTTATGACCACAAGTTTCTGTGAAACTGAAGCCTCCTCTTACTCAACAAAGCAATACCGTAGATGGGAAAAGAACACACCCAAGGAGAGAAAGAATCATGATGCATGAGTTTTGTCTGTAGGAAACAGCTTGACAGGAGGGATAGTTTCTTATTATAGCAATGTGTGTATTGTTCAAATTCTCTTTTATTTCCAAAGGCCAAGGGCAGAAACCACAGACCTCAGGTAACCACGGGTTTGAGTCCTGGCTCTACTGCTTAATAACTATGCCGTAAAAATCTGTTTTTAAAGGACCATTGCTCGTCCTAATGAGAAAGACTTCATTATAAATTCTTACAATTAAAGAAAAAATCATGGTCTTGAATCTAGAATTGTCTACAAACTCCTAGTGAACCTATTCTATTTCCTTTTGACATTATACCTTTTTCTTCCACAGCATTTACTTGGGATTATAGAATCAAAATTAAATCCATAGACAATTTTGTTCTTGAGTTATATTCCATTTTAGACTTTTTTCAGTACTTCTCGAATCTATTTTCCCAAGGTCCTTAGCATAGAGATGACCATATCCAGATTTTGCTTTCCTGCTAATCACTGCATTTAAGCATTCAAAGTAGTTTTTACTCACTGAAAGTGGCTCTTAGAGTCCAAATTGGGACTCATGTTTTCTTGTTTTGAGACCAGTGACTCCTAAGGTGTTGTTATGTGGGAGAGCTTGCGTTTGTGGTCTTGGAGAAGTGGGGGTTTTATGTGAAGAGATCAGAGAAATAAAGCAAGAGAGTAGAGGAATAACTGACACCTACCCCAACCCCCACCAAACAAGACTGAACCCAATGGACTAGGCAGTCCTATGAGAAAGAGAACCTAACAAAGTCTGTGTGAGACTCTTTGAGTGGAGACATCCAAAAGTCCAGGTGATAAACAGCAGCTCAGAGTGGGGAAGGGACAGTTCCTTCATTTCATTATGGTGCTCTGAGGCCCTCTGAGGGCTCGGGATAGCATAGGGAGGATATCTGTGCTTAGCAGAGCCATCTCCATGGAGAGATCTGCAGCTAAAGAAAATCCTGGGGAAGGAGCAAGAGTAGAAAGATATGAGCAGGTAATTTCCTTTCCTTTGGGGCTCATGGTTTTCCAGGGAAGTGCAATATATCTCGGTGCAATATAATTATGCTCTGCCTCTTGGTCTAGCTGACTGGGTTCTTTGAATTAGGGTTTAACCTCATCTTG
The DNA here is from genome assembly GCF_002288905.1 of Enhydra lutris kenyoni. Lineage (NCBI taxonomy): Eukaryota > Metazoa > Chordata > Mammalia > Carnivora > Mustelidae > Enhydra > Enhydra lutris. The sequence continues at coordinate 8,749,844 of NW_019154099.1, read as the reverse complement.
GATCCCTGTCATAGGTCCCTTGTCCTCACTTGGTAATGCCCATGAGATCACATTTACCCTGCTGTGCTATGAAAACATGTTATTACCCAATTTTCAAGCATTGTTATATAGACACACCACTGTGTTAATCATTGTGTCCCACTACCGTACCAATGTTTCAGCTGTGAAATAGCATGTATCTTTTCTACCAATAGTCAATATTATACTCCTTTAGTAGTTAGCTTTTGGTTGTTTCTATCCTTTTTTTTTTTTTTTTTTTTTTTGTAGTCAGTTTTAATTCCTTTTGAAAGTCGAGTTAGTCTTTGGAAAAATAATTTCTTTGATCAAAATTGACAATATACATGGTTTCATCATTCTTAAATGCTAAGTTATTGACCAAAAACTCCTTGACACTATCTACAGAGCTAGTTAATTATCCTGTTTTTTTTTCTTTAAAAACCCCAAACTTTAGTGGTAATAGGCAAACACTGACTGTATATTTAAGTACTTCAGCCTCCCACCTGGCATCAAAGAGACAAGAGGTATCTCTTAGATTGTTGCTGATGGTACTGCCACATGTTCAGATAGTGTTCAATATCTCTCAGCTTTGTACTTGCCCTTCTATACCCTTCTCTTTACCAAAGTAGTGGAAAGACTACAAAATACATTTTGTAGAATCCCTCACCAACCAGCATCCAATGGGAGACAGAAGATGGAGAGTTGGCAGGGGCGGGGAGAAGTCACTTTTACAGTTTCTGCTTGCATCTGTGGTAGTGGCAGCATCAGCAATGACATCAAGGACAGCAGCAGTGGGGACAGTGATGGTGGTGACAGCAACTGTAACACTGGCATTTGGGACAGAACCTAGAAGCTGGGGCACTGGATGTGTGTCAGGTCCTGAAGGTGCTACTCAGGTTGTGTTCCAACAGAAGTAGCCACAATGACAGAGAGTTTATGGACTCTAGGTAAAATTGTTTTTTGTTTTGTTTTGTTTGGTTTGGTTTTTTGAAGATTTTATTTATTTATTTGACAGAGAAAGAGCGATCACAAGTAGGCAGAGAAGCAGGCAGAGAGGGGGGTGGGAAGCAGGCTCCCCACTGAGCAGAGAGCTCGATGCAGGGCTCGATTCCAGGACCCTGAGATCATGACCTGAACTGAAGGCAGAGGCTTAACCCACTGAGCCACCCAGGTGCCCCTCTGGGTAAAATTAATTCCCCTGTTTCCTCCAGCTCCAGGTCTGACAGTGGTTGAGGGTAATTGCCAATCTTTGCGCAAGTTGACCTTTCTTGTTTTGCTCTTCTGGCTCACTCCAATACTTTCATTACAGATTTCTTCCATTAAATTCCCTCTTCATTGAACACTAGAATCTGGGTCTATTTTCCTGGTTATGCAGGGACTGATGCCCACTGCTATGAATCAGCCCATGTGTGTAGCAGTCAGCAGATGTGGTGTGCCCTGGAAACCATTTCATCATATGCTGGGAAAACATTCAAGGAAGACTCAATTGATGACGTCAGCCCTGCTGCAACTGTTCTTTATCTCTCAGTAGAGACTCGCCAAACTCTCAGATCCAGTGAGAGATTTGTGGTATTCACAGGCTTTTATAGACTCTTGTTTCTGCCATGTTTATTCCCCAGAAGGTCTGTATTTAAATTATTGAAAAAAAGAAAAGCAAACTTCCTGTGTCTGGTAAGTCCCTTCTTCCTTCCCTAAGCTACACAATTCATCACTCTCATCGCCCTGGTTTTTTCTTCCCTTTAAATGCCTAAGAATTTTGAATTTGTGGTTTTCTTTTGGTATTTCATCCTCCATTTTTCCTAAGAATTCTTCATTTTTACAGATAATCTGGCATTCAGAAGGAGGATTTTCATGGAAAAAAGGAAGTCTGTGGTAATAAAGCTAGCCCAGAGGAAGGGGTAACATTGCTTTCATGAGTCAGCTTAAAATGTGAGGTTTATGCTGATGACATCAGTGTGGGCAAGATCCCTGTGCCACAGGTTCATTAACATCAAACAGAGCTTCAATCCAAGGTAAAAAATGGGAATATCTTACTCCTCCAAAACTTAAGAAGGGACTATTATCTTGAGCAATGGGACAATTCCATAGGTTACTACAGTAAAATTCACACCCATACCTCTACATTTAGAAATTGTTCCTTTACCATTCTGAGCAATGCAGGTGGATGGTACTGACTTCAAATATGGGAAATACTTACGTAATGGCCCATTGCCCTGGTGGATTTCTTGACCTTTAATATTCAGCCTCCTGTCTCCAAGCACTTTCTTTTCTCATATCTGTACATAATGTCGATATGGTAGACTTAGAAGCTGGCACTTGATGAGACACAAAATTTGGAAGAAAAAAGATAAACTGTGCAGTTGCATGTTGCCCAGAAGCAGGGAAAGGCACACAGCCAAATTCCTGCAGTGCCTTGTATCACCACATGACGTTGCTTGGATATCAGCTTATCAACAGACTGAGTTCCTACTGCCACCTTCACATGAAGAAAGAGACCTTGCAAGGAAACAACACTGATCACCAGTACCAGCTTTTAAAAAGAGGAAGATCACAATATAGGGTAAGTCCTTTAAGCAGATTTCTCCTTTTTGTTTCAGACAAAAGATATTTGGTTGATTTGTCCTCCTTGAATTCTCCATGCACTTTAATCAAACTTTACCAGGTATAGTCCACTCAAGCAGGTTAAGATGGATTGCCTGAGCAATAGCCCAAGAAAAGCACCTATGAGTTGTTGCCACAAGAAAGATCGTCAGTCATTTCCTTATGCTATTTGAGGAAAGAAGAAATCTTTCTAGCTTTGAAGTATATTTATGCTCTGCTCTACAGATCTGGAAAATGGGAGGAGGGATACTGAGATGATCTGAGTACAAGATAGAGTGCTGGCTTCTATCACAGAGAATATTAAAAGAGTATATCTTCTTTGGTATAGCTTCTGAAGTGCACATTGAGGGAAAGCTGTAGTAAATAAAATATTTATAGTTTAATTTATAAGTTTTATCACGGAAACAGGACACAAAGAGATGTTGACTGATGTTTTCCTAATAAATTTCTCTTCTGGAAGATCTGAGCCTTTGCTTTGTGAACTCAGAAGCAGAGATTCCTCCCATGTTAAAATATGTCTACAGTGTGTGCATGTGGGTGCTCTTGTGTGTGCAGGTGTGTGAGCATATAAGTGGAGAGGAGAGGGAGAGAAGGAGCTCACACATAAAGTGGGAGCTTTCTAGAGCCATGATCTCAGTTAATCAAACAACCCAATGGGGTAGGTTTGGCAAGGACAAAGGTGTGAGCAGAGGGGAAAATGTTTGGAATTCTCACTTTATGCCTTGGCAACCCTAGTCTAATACATCCACTATCCTTTGACTATGTTTTTTATTATTATAAACATCTCAGAATCCAAACCCTACACTATATAGTAAGGAAAAAAGACTTACTCATAGCAGCTGTGACTCCTTCATTTTCTCAGGCAAGTGACAAGAAATACAGCTAAATTTAACAGCTTCTTTTATAGTACACTGCTGCAAAATTACAAATTGAAATGTGCAAGACATGGAGAATAATGTAAAGGGAATACTAGACTGTCACTAAAAATCATATTTTTTAAGGGATATTCCATGAGCTGGGAAAGGGCACAACATATAGAGTATGGTCTCTCTTTTCGAAAATCACACAAAATGTACACAGAAAAAAAAAAGAGTAAAAGGAAATCAATCAAATGACACCAATAGTTATGGACAGTAGATTACAGATAATCATATTTTCTTCTCCAATTTTTAGATTTTTTCCAAATTTTCAAAAATGACATATATTACTTTTATAATCAGATAATGTAATAACTATTATTTAAAATGATCAAGAAATAACTTGTGACCTGATGTGGTTCTATAGTCCACCTGTTGCAAAACCCAAGATAAAGCAGAAAGACAACTCTCAATTATTCTTTCCATCAACAGGGGGTGAGAATAGGGCAAACTGCAGAACCAAGCAGTCTGCTGAGATCCAATTACTTAGAAACATGTGAGGAAACTTTTTATCCCTTGACATAAATAACATTTATTTATGTATTTATTTATTTATTTACTTGCTTACTTACTTTACTTGCTTGCTTACTTATTTACTTAGGTCCATTCCCAAAACAGGATGAACAAAATGAAATTTCATGCTATGCTTTATTGTTCCTTGGAGGTATAGGATAAAGAATGGGAGAAAAACAGAAAAGACAACAAAAACTTTGGAATGTTCCACGGATTCCTTGCATTCGGGTCCCTTCGGCTGCGTACACCCACAATGCTTCCTTAATGAAGGTATAGTGGGTCATTGGCTAATGGAGGGAACTTGCGTGTCTCTCCCTCAAAAAGACCTCAAGGCTTGAGGTCTTTTTCTCCTGTCTCTGTTTATCCAGCTTTAGGTAACATCGGGCCCAACACAGGCACTCAGTGCATGTTGATGGCAGGCATGGTGAATGAATGAGCAATTGGATGGTCCGGTCCTATACTCATCCCATTTCAGGAGCTCTGTAGATGGTCTCATCTTCATTGCTAAAGCTCAGTATTGACCACACTGTGGCTCCCTGCTAGAGAGCTATGGTAGCTCCTTCCAGTCACAGTTATTTAAAGTCATTCTCATTAATACTTTTTGCAAAAATTTCAGTTCTCTTCTATCCCCTCAAGGAAGGATAAACAACGGGGTAAGAATATTAGGACTATGATTTAAGAAGTTTAGATCTCTGCTAAGGAAAAGCCATAGACTGCTTTTTTTCTCTGTAAAATAAAACCATAACTTTTAAGATTTTATCTTATATAATGGAAACTCTCATTGCCCTTTGGAGCTTTGCTTTTGAAACTGACTTGCTATTTTCATATTATATTGTTCTCCATCATTTGAAAAGGCTTAATTAAGAATCAATTATCTTCTTCAAAGATTTTCTTTTAAAACTTCTAATTCAGAAACTGTAAAGTTCAAATGATGCCTCAAATCGTGAAGTATTTGGCTTTCCTACTTTCACTCTGGATATATTTTTGATACCAAGCTGAAGGTCTCTAGACATCAAAAAAAAGAAAAAAATCTGACTCACAGGTTTCAACTCCACCCCAAATTTCTAACAGATAAAAGCCACTTTACTGTTATATATAATTAACTTAAATTTAGTTTCCATTACAATGGTTATCAACTACTTTTGAAACTTCTATCACTGTTTTGAATTTTTTGGCCTAGGGTGAACTTATTTCACCTTGGTTTTTCTAGAATACTGAGGCCAGTATCATTGTAAGCACTGATAACAGATTAGGTAGGTAACAGTAATTGTAGTCCAAGTCCTTCTTGTTCCTCCTTTGCACTGCATGGCAGCCTTCTAAATGCTCTCCCTACCAATGGCCTGTCTTCCCATAAGCTCATTCTCCATGGGGGGCCAGAGTGATCTTTCTAAAACTCAGATCTTGTCAGCTTCAAGTATGGCATTTCAGGTTGGATAATTCTTTGTTGTGAGGGACTGGGAGGTTGTCAAGCGCACTGTGGGATGTTCAGCTGAGCTCCTGGTCTCTATCTGCCGACTGCCAGTAGCATCCATCTTCCATTTCAGCATTTATGACAACTGAAAATGTCTTCCCACATTGCCAAATGTTCTTAGTGGTCAAAATCACTCCAGTTGAGAACCACTGACTTAAATAAAGACCTTCAATGGTTCCTCACATTAAAGGTAATCTTTCAACTCTTTTTTAATTATAATTTTTAAAATTTGCATCTAAACATTGCCTGTAAGGCTTCCATGATCTTCCCCTGCCTGCCTCTATAGCCTTCCCCAACTCAGACCCTATATTCTGCTTGAAGTAGGAAAAAAAAAAAAAAAAAAAGTCTGGTTCCTAATATATCCAGACATTTTGTGCCCCATGTGAAAATCATACTACGTTCTCCCTTCTCCCATTAATTAGCTTTTCTTTTTCTTCTATCACAGTGGTTTTCAAATTTTGTTGTCTTTGTATCAGAATTACCTAGAGAGTTTGTTAAAACCCAGAGCGCTGGGCCCCACTCCCCAGAGTTTAGGATTCTGTAGATCTAGGATGGGGCCTAAGAATTTGCATTTCTAACATGTTCCCAGGTGAGGCCGATGCCCTTTGAGAACCAGTATTCTAGTTCCTTGTCATTCTTAAGACTCAGATGTTTTGGTCACCTCATTGACAAAGTCTTCCTTGACTGCTGCAGGAGACTTTGTTTTCCTTTTCTGTTTTGGTAGCACCTTTAAAATAACAATGTTGAACCTTTATCACGTTACCCAACTGCTCATCCAGCTATCTCCCCTGCCTACCGACAACTCTTGATAGAAAGTTCTCTTGTCCCCATTCACTGGCCTGGCCTATGTCAGGCCAATGTGCAGATTCTCACAGCCTACCTTCCTCAACAAGGATCATTATAGAGGAATAAAAGTATAAAATGTTGGAAATTCTTAGATCCCTTTTAGCCCAAATCTTTGACCTACTTGCCTAGAATCTTTATTTACCCAGTTTCACTAACACACAGACCAATGGAAGTTGTTAAGTAAATTATGGTAAGAAATGACCCAATTGTTGTTTTCCGGTTGTTAAATGTATATATATATAAAATTGTTAAACATATATATGTGTGTATATATATACATATACATATATGTATATATATATATCTTATTTTCAGCTTTGAATCCATCACACTCTTCATCCTATAGACCACCACTAACTCATCAAAATCACCTGTTCTGCTTTGATAGGACCTGACCCAAGGGCAGCAACGCTACTTTTACAGCATCATGAGGATTTACAATTCCAGGCCCCAGTGGGAGGCCCTGCGGAACCGCTATATTCACAGCCTTCAGCACCAGCAGCTGCTTGGTGAGTTTTAACTACCCGACCTAAACCAGACACCCTTGGGAGGGCCTCATGTGCTACAGCCGGAAGTCACGTTTCCCGATAAATAATTCAAGTAGAATGGCCTCTGCCAGCGCGCTATTTTATAACATGGTTGGCAGGCCATGTTTAAAAATGATTATCCCTGACAATAGAAAACAAGGTTTTATGGGTAAATTAAGAGGGTTTCACGAAATCAGAGTACAGATTGCCGTAAAATGTCAACAACTGTCTGAGATTTACAGGAACTTGATCTAGTAGAAATGGCAATGGGCTTAGGCAGATGGTCTAGGCTCAAACCACAGCTCAGCCCCTTGCTGGATATGCAAATTCAGAGGCTTGCTTTACTCATGACAATAACAGTTACGCTTATTAAGCATTTACCACATTCCAGATATTGTGCTGGGAGCGCTACACACAACATCTCATTTTCCCAGACCCATGCCTAGCCAATGTCAGGGCCACTGCCAGCAAAGAGCGTACGTTTTCACCCCCATGCTCTGATATCTCTCTTCTAGTAACCTCGTGGGATTTTACAAAGTACAAATGAAATAATGGTTGCAAAAGACCGTCACAGACTTTAAGAGACAACCTTCAGAGGTGTGATTTTTGTTAAGTCCCTTTTCTTCCAGGAAATGTTTTCAGTCTCCAGCTGGCCTCTATTACACTCTTCTGACCCCGGCAGAGCTTTCTTTTTATAAGCAGCTCATTTCACATTAACACATCTACCTTACATTGCTGTTCCTGTCTTCGCACCAAAGGAAGACATGGTTTTTGCAATGACTGAGGAACGTGAGCAGTAACGATAGATTCCTGTTATTAGGCCTCCCTTTGTGCCTAGCACAGTTCTAAGCACTTTGCATATACTGCCTTACCTCAAACTCAAGACACCTCTATATGGTAGGTGCCTTTATAATGAACATTTTACAGAAGAGAAAATTGAGGCATGGATAAGAAATCGTTTGACCAGGATCATGCGACTAGTAAAAAGCAGACCCAGGATGCAGCCTGCTCCCCAGGATGGCCTGAATTCCTGCAGAAGCATCACCTACTAGCTTTGTTGGTAGAGTAAAACTGCATAGAGGCCAGTGAAACCACAGCCAGGATCGTCAGTATTTAGTGCACATAAAACCTACCTGCCTACGTTATCAACATGCAGATTACAGGCCAAACTCTGAGTGTCTGATTAGGAAAGTCTTTGGAGTAGAGCCAGAAATCTGAAATTTTAAAAAGCATTATTAAATGTGGTCTCAGCCTGATCAATCTGTAGTGGGTGGTCTGCAGGCTACACTTTAAAAACTCTGACGGAGATTGAATACCTCTGTTTCCGGTTTGAAGAAAGTTTTCAAAACAAAGATATGCAATGCAGGCTCAGATTACTCAAGGCCCAACTACCTCTCCGAGTGATTTGTCATGTTAATCAATGACTAGGTATTTATTAACTTACTGAATGAAAAATGCAAAAGAAGAAGTCTACTTCCCATCCTCAAAGATCATACAATCTGGGTGTGCTGAACATAACTGTCACTACCCTGCAAAGTAGAAAAAATTTTATGAATCCGTAAATATTTGCAGGGTTGTTTGCTTATTTGTTTTGTAAGCCTGTTGACTTGGAACTTCTCATTTCTCTCCCCTTAGGCTATATTACTCAACAGGAAGCCTTGGCTTGTGCCGCTGTACTTAGAGATTCAACCAAGAGAGCCTCAGCTAAGGTGGCTCCTCAAAGATCCATCCCCCAGAAGCCTTCAACCATGACAAGAACGTGGCTGCCAGCCCTACCTGGGTCTGTGGTTCGACCCAGGGCTCAAAGTGCAGGGCCTGGATCCATCAGGAATTGAGACTTCGCACAAGCTCTGAAACAGGTAATTTGCCCATGTACCCCCAAATCTAGTGGGTGCTAAGTGCATATTCCTTGTATGAGAATGAAAAAAAATAACTTCTAACACACACCCTATACCTAGAAATAATCTCTTTCCCACTCCCATAAATTCTACCAGCAAGAATAAGTTGGGGGGTTTAAGAGCAATGGAACTAAGTGTAAACACGCCTTCCACTCCACACATAATCTGTGGAGTGAAATGACTTTTGAAGCTTTCAAAGTAAATTTGAAATAATTCCTTTGAATTATTTGAATTATAAATTCTATTATAAATTCTATATTTAAATTATATTTAAATATATTTAAAATCTATTCATATTTTTATTTATATTTTATTTATCATATAAATTATATAATTTATGACATATATAAATTATACAATTTATTTTATATTATAATAAATTTTATCATTTATTATTTATATATATTTATTTATTCTAGATTATATTATTTATTTATATTATATATTCATATAATTTATTTATATAAATATATATATTAGATATATACATATATTTAAATTATATATAAATACTATATTTATATAAATATATTTAGATTATATATAAATACTATATTTATATATAAATTATATATATATGTTATATATATAATTATAAATTATAAAATTCAAATAATTCCTTTGAATTAGAACCTCTCAGACAAAGCTCAAAAACAGTAAAAATGCAAAAGTCATCAGAGGCAGCCAGGTCCCCAGACACTGGGTAACTATGGAAGCCACCCACTGCAGATTTTGAAAATACACAAACCAACACCAAGTTAATACTAAGTAGGCAGGGTTTCCAGAGTCCTGTCATCTCAGGAGCAACTGGCCTGTGCATTTCCATGTCCTCCTTCCTCTCTTCTTTCCCATCAAGCAATAGCATTTAACTTGGCCCCAAATCTTCTGTTTCTTGCCTGACTCCATCCCTTTGTGTCTTCTTAAAACTTGGACTTTATCAACTTGCCACAGCTGGGTTCATTCTATAGGGCTATAGTTGACCTTAACCCAGGTGAGAGAATTCAGGCACACATCTTCCCCTGGCAACTAAAGATATACTCTGAGCAGAACAAGAAATAGCCCTTAATGAATGGGTCTCAACTCTACCCTTGCCATGGCCTCATTGGTTTTAAGCAAGCACAGAAGACGAGACATATAAGTAAAAAAAAAAAAAGAGATAATGATTCAAAACAACATATAATGGTATAGTGTGGTATTAGTTATATTTAATAGTTATTTTCATCACTAGTGATTTTGTGTGCGTGGAATGTCAGTCACCGCCACCAGTGTTCACAAAAAGTCAAAATTTTTAAAATGCCTTTTATCTTTATTCTAAATGTTCAGCCTCCTTCCTTCATTTAAATCAGCCAATGACTCTTTCATACCCCTAAAAGGAGTTGCCTGAGATGGAATTACAGACTTGCTTGACAAGGGATGTGCGGACATTGATCTGGAAGGAAGATGCTATACCATTACAAGAAAAAGGAAAAAAAAAAAAAAAAACCTCATTGATGATGATGTTTATCTTTTCTCTGTAATCATTCATAAAGAATAAAGTTTCTTGACCTCTGTATGTCCTGGTCCTGACTCATATACTCTATGGAGCTTTTCAGTTCTAAGTTAAGAATCATTAGGTAGGCTTAAAAGAAGAAAAACAATAATGGAACTACAGGGAGCTATAGGGTAGCCTTCTGAGGGACTGAAGTTCGTGGCAGATTTCACCTGGCCTGTACTGGTTCTTCCATTGCTTCCATAATGGCCCTTTTATTCCCATGAACTTCTTACATGCACTTTTTAAAATTGAGGTTTAGTTGACACACAACATTACACTAGTTTCAAGTGTACAACACAGTGATTCAACAACTCTAAACATTATGCCAGGCATGCACTTTTACCTTAGATTTTTTTTTTTTTTGATGGGCATGGATATTTGCTGTGTAAGCCTTAACTAGTGATGCAGAATATTAAGGAGGGCACTTAAAATTTTGAGCTGCATTCCTGCATCAAAAATCTCAGAAGCACCTTATTTCCAATAGAGGCTTCTAAGAGCTAATTGGCAAGTGAATGTCAGAGGCCCATGAAAAGGACAAATCTAAGTTAGTGTAGAAGGTCCCACTTGTTGGTTCTCCCGACAGAAAGATAACGCCCTCCCTCTTGAGCCCTACACCCAAAGCCTAAGAGGAATATGGCTGTTTATGGTTCTAGAAGAAAGGCATTCACCTGAGATGACCTGAGAAAAACAAAGGCGAATAGAGGACAATCTGTAACACCAGCTTTGCTTATCCATTCCCTAGTTGATGAACAATTGAATTATTTCTAGTTTTGGACTATTACAAGTAAAATGCTGTAAATATTTTCAAATAAGCCTCTGTGCGCACAGAAGTTTTTGTTTCTCTTGAATAGCTATCTAGGAGTATAATTACTAGGTCACATGGCAGACTAAGGTTTAACTTCATAGGATAGTGTCAGGGTGTTTTCCTAAGTAAACACCCCACTTTGCATTCCCACTAGCAATGTATACAAAGTTCAAGTTGTTCCACATCCTTGCAATGTCAGACATTTTAATTTTCGTATTCTAGTGGCTATGGCTGCTGGCTGAAGATATTATCACTATTAAATACAGTCACCTTCTTACTTGGAACCATGGCAAATTTCAGGGAAGGAGTTTATCATAGGCAAGAAGGTGGTGATGGCAATAATCTTGGGCATTTAATAGAAGAAATTTCAAAGTTTAACAGTTAATACTGATAAAGCAACTCCTCAGCGTTTCCCCCCCCCTTGGGGAAGCAAAGGGTTGGAGGAGGTAAGGAAGAAGAAAAAGAAGCAACCCCTGTCGGAAGCACCATCCCTGGCCCAAACTGTCTAAAACACACAGAACTGGGCTCAGTGTGTCCTCAGCACCTTCTCACTTTTCCTTGTTCACGTTGTTCTTCAGGTCCACCACCACCACGATCTTTCCACACTATGTTACTTATTTATTGCTGCATAAGACATTACGCTAAAACACAGTGACTTAAGACAACCATACTGATGATCTCACAGTTTCCGTGGTCAGGAATCTAGGCAAGGCTTACCTGGAGCTTCGGGTTCAGGGTCTCCCGCAGACTGCAATCAAGGTGTTGGCTGAGGCTGTGGTCGTATGTGAAGATTCAACCGGGGACGGATGCGCCAGCTGATGTCTGGAGTCATCCTCTGTCCCTGCCACATAGGTCTCACTGTAAGGCAGAAATGTCAGTAAGCCTCAGTAAGTCACAAATGGCAACTTGTTTCATCAGAGTTAAAAAAAAAAAAAAAAAAGACAGTGAGAGAGACGGGATGGGGAGAGGTATAAGGTAGAAGTCACAGTCTCTTATAACCTAGTCTTAGAAGTGGCATCCCATCACCTGTGCTCTAGTCTACTCATTAGACCCAAGTTACTAGGTTCAGTCCACACACAAGAGTCAATGATTACACAAGGGCATGAACCCCAAAGGTGGGATCATCAGCAGCCGTTTCTGAAGCTATCTGCCAAAGCCAGGACTAGGGTGAGGTGAGTGAGGTGCCTAGGATGCAAAATGGAAGGATAACACTTATTCTTAGATGAGCCCCCATACACACCGATCCAACTTCAATCTTCGCCCTGCTGCCTGCCACATGCACCAAGCACACCTATGCTGGCTTCTGATCATCCACTCAGTGCTCCCTGCCCAGACTCCTAGCCTGAGCCTGTTTTCTTAGACAACCAACCCATGCTTCATACTTTCTTCTTGCCATGACCCTCTCTTGAGACTGAGCTGATTTGTGTTCCAATATTCCAACATGCTGTTGAAGAAAAAATGATTTCAGATAAGCCTAAGACATTTAATAATTGATACCTTGTTCACAGGTAATCTCTAGATGTATAGCACTATTTATCAAAAATGCAATTCATATACCACATTCACTGAAGATGCTTAAGGAAAATGTAAGTTCTTGCGTCCTATCCTAGACCCAGTGAATCAGAATCAGAAGAATGGCATCCCAGGTGTTCCTTATGTTTACTAAAGTATGATAACATGTAAGAATGGACTTCAGTAGCCAGAATGCTTTAGGCCTAATATAATAAAATGAATTTGTTTGGCCAACTTGCTGAAAATTAGGGACACAGACTGCATGATAAGAGTGGCTTTGGGACACACCTATACCCCTGAAACAAATAATACATTATATGTTAATTAACTGAATTTACATTTAAAAAAAGAGTGGCTTTGAGGATAGAGAAAGTATCTCCTTAATAACCTTCAATAACTAGTATAAATGAAATGTCAATTATTCTTATTCAAAGCCAGGTCAAACCAATGGCATACTATAACAGAACTTGAATCTACTAAAGTGGTTTATGTTTCCTAGATTTGGTATTACTAAATATGCATTACCCTTCCACCAAGATGACTACTGACTTGGTTTTCCCTCCCATTTCCTATTTTCTGATGGCCATAGAATAGGGCCAAGAGTTCCTGCACCTTTTCAATTAAAATGAGTTGCTAATTGCATCAGTGCTTGTAAAGGAAACCAGTATATTGGCCTCATTGACTCTGCTTTACCCCTTAAATTACAGTCCTGTTGCCTGAAATGTAATTAATCCCTCTGTCCAAAATCAATCCCTTGTTTGCCTCCAGAGAATTGTCGCTCATTTTTCTCCACATTAGGGCTATCATCCTGTGCCAGTTACATAATGGGTTCAGTCAGGTCAGAAGGAGAGGAAATCCCAGTAGCTATTGGAAATCACAGCTTAGGAACAGGGTCAGAGGCAATTACCCAACTGTAAGTAAGCCAAACACTCAAGTTTCATGGTGGGAGCTCCCAGCATCCTCCTGGCTCATGGGGTGTGGTTCCCTGAGGGGGAATGAGTAGCTGTTTATAAACAGAGGGTTCTATGAAAGACACCTTCTTTAATATAATGAGCCCAGAAGGATGATCAAGCTGGATTGACAGAAGAAAGTCAATGACATTTCAGAAGCCCAGTCTTGCAGAAGGGAAAAATAAATAAATAAATAAAAATCACACCACTGTAAATACATTACCTATTTAAATTCAATAAACTATTCTAGCATGTGTTGCATTGTGTATTTATCTAAATAAGGCAAGATCAGAAGGCAAAATCCCATGAGTCCAGGCGTCTGTTTTAAGCACAAGACTGGAAAGGAAGGGGTTGTGGATAGAGGGCGGGGCAGCTGGGCAGGGGTTAGGTTGTTCATGGCTGGGAATAGGTGTGAAGTATGGCTCCATTTCCTAACTGAAGGGCCAGCTTTTTGCTGAGAGGTATGTCAAATGGATTGTGACCGGGATGATCGAAATGTTAGTCAAGAAATACATGAAATCAGACAAAGAGTTAATTAAGATTGAGAAAGTTTACATATAATCTATGTGAGTTAAATGACCTTTCAATTGGGAAGAGAAAAGTCAGGTGTTAAGATTCAAGCTATCAGGTAGTTTCCTACAAAACAGGAGAAGGGTATACACACACGTAAAAAGAAAGTTATTTCAGATTTTAGCATAATTCTTAAGATAATCGACATAACTGAAACAAGTAAAGACTTTTTTTGAACTTCACATATTATTTCAAAATTATAATTTTATGATTAAGTATCTCATGGTGAGAGGGCTATATTAAGGCATCCTTCTTACGCTGTTCAGTCATTTATATGTTCACATATTTACAGTACCTGAGAGCGAGTGGAAATAATATTTATTAACTATAATGTTTACAAGCAATTAAGTTTGGCAGCAGTGCAGAGAGCATATATCCATTATAGTGGGAAATAACTCTAGGAAGAAATTATAGCTTGGTCATGGAGAAATTTTAATAAACTTTAATTGGCAAATAGTAAGGAATCACTGGAGTTGTTTTTAGTAGGAGCTTGACCTGAGAACTGATTTCCAATACTGTGCAGGATGAATCAGAGAAGACAAGGAAAGAATCAGGGAAACAACTCAGGATCACAAGGAGCCCCAAGGAAGCAGCACAGGGCAATGGTCCCTGAAAGGCCTGATTTGAGGGACAGTCTGGTTTGGGACAAGTTGACTTGGATTCAATGCATTTTGCAGGCATTGCATGGGGTGAAAAGTCAGCCCTGGGAGTGGTAAGAGGCAAGAGGCGGGGAGATCTCCAGGGAAGGAGACCAGAGGGACCCCAGGAAACAGGCAGGGTGCATGGAGCCCTAGGAACCAGTGTGCTTGAAGGAGATCGTTCAGGGAGGTTGGCAGAGCCAGTCCTGCACCAAGTCCAGGGAAGAAGGAAATCAGAAAAAGGAAGGGCTAATGCCTGCCTGAGGAAGATGAAGACTAAGATCTGGTCATTGGGGTTGCCAGTTAGGAACCCCCGGTGACCTTGGCAAAGCAATGTCATTCAGGCATGTGGGCAGAGCCTGGCCTGGAAGTGGTGGAAGGCTGGGGTGTCACAAGAGTTCAGGGAGCCGCAGGATCAATCCAGTTTCAAACAATGTGAAAACTGCTGGGTCAGCATCCATTCATGTTTCTGTATTCTTTTCACCCCACTCAGCCTTCCTAGAAATTCCTATTTGAATCCCATTTTCTCTGTTCACTTATATGGAGTAGTTCCCTTCCACCACAATGGAAGGCGTTTTCAAAAGCTGATAACCAGCTGAATGTGTTAATGTAGTCTCATGATGAAATTCTATCAGGCAGAGCATATTGTTATTGCAATATATTTTATTACTCCATTAGTACATGTTATAGAATATGTACTTATGAACAATTACTACCACAATTTGATATATCCAACCCATTGACATAGGAATTTGGAGCAACAGAGTCGTTTTTAGTAAAGAAATTGAAATGAGTAAAGGTGAAATTCAAGATTCTATAGCATGTGTGAAATGAAATGATCCATTTTAAAGACTGGATATAACTATGCTTATATAGATACACTTCCATTTAGGACAAACCATCCCATTTATAACTGAAGAATACATTAAAGCTAGAGAATTAAAGTCAGATAAAAATCTCTTAACAAAATGTCAACTGTTTCATCCACAAAGAACAGCAGGGAGCTTTCTTTTAAAAAGCCTCTTCTTTTTTGACTAATGGTTTAAAACTCATGCTAATTTCAGTAAATTTAAGGGATGATTATAATCAGCACTTTAAAAATGAGAAAATGAATGATTTAAGATGCAGACTGTATAAAAAATCTAGTCTCTGTCAAAGTCAGCAAAGATATGGGGGGGGTAAAAAAGACAATAGAAGTTGATGCAGAATAGAGTTACAGGAAAAATTTCATATGGAGAAAAAGATGAATCAATTAAAACAGGAACCATGCTGTTTATTGTGATAAATCATATTAATAGAATTCTTCTGAAGAAGATATTCAATTGAAGGAAAGAGAGGAGATGTATAAATAAATCAGGGTTTTAATTGTCTGCCCTTGCTTTCGGCTGCAGGAAGACAATGTCACACACTCCCAACAGTATCTGGGCCACCACAAACAGATGCTTTGGCAGGGAAGGCCATGCGCAGCTCTGTTTATGAGCGTGCCCACAGCAGGTTCTGAAGAATAAAATATTTCCAAAGAGGAGGAAAGCATGGGAATCAGAGCTTTGTTCAGAATGACATCCTAAGTATTCTCACTAACAACAGAAGGATGCAGTTTCATAAAGCCAGTCAGACTAGGTTAGCTTTTTTGGGGGGGAGGGGGGCTGTTGTTGTTCTAGATCATTCACCAGACATTTCCTGATGGCTGGTGAGGAGGCAGTCCTGGAAAAGACACTGAAGATTTTGTATGGAATGAAATGCCCCAGTTTAGGTTGTCTTTGCTGTTTACCTTACACAGCTTTGTGACCCTGACTGTCTACCTCGGGCTGTGACCCAGCCCCAGGCGACCTTCTGCACAGGTGCTGGGGAATTGTGACTGTAGCCTTTGAGGTCAGCTCCTGTGTGAGAGCTCTGTGGGGTCAATGCCAGAGCCTCTCTACCCCTGCAGGACCCACTGCAAATGAAGAGCCCTAACAAGCTGCAGGGGAGCCCACCTACAAATTCTTCTTCTAACAATAGGTTATTATGGCTCCCCTGACGATGATTTCTTTTTTTTAATCAGAAATACGTATCATGTGATCTTCAAAACAGAACTTGACCTTAACTATAAGTTCTACCTTTTCTCCCCATGTTTGCCTTTAGTTAAAGTACGTAGTGCAATAGGTGAGAGCACAGTTACGGAGTATGGTCATCTGAGTAGCCTTCCAGATCTCTCATTTAACAGCTGTGTGATGGCATGTAAGGATCTGTTCCTTTGTGCTTCAGTCTTGCCATCTGTAAAATGGTGATAATAGCTCCTACTCTGATGAGCTTGGGGAGGATCAGCACCCAGGGCCTGACATTGTGTGCATATTAATGTTAGCTAACTAATTACACTGGTTCTAGAAGTATAATAATTGTGGTAACAGAACAACTAACACTCAGTATTTTTAGCATTTTACCATGTACTTGGCACCTTTGTATGCCTCGCTTAATCCAAGGGTAAGTTCTGTCAAATGAGTTTGCTGAAGTTAATCTTATCCAGAAAAAGTTTATAATGGTGGTTAGTAGATAAGTCTCACTGTCTCCTGTTTCTAACCCTGTTATATTCCGGAAAATATATGACAAGAGGAGAGAAGTAGGGGTAACTGGAAAAATTGGGAGTAGGGGGGGAGCTCCAAATTGGAAACAACCCAATTCTATCAATAATGCAATAGACAAGTAACTGGGGTTTATTCAGACAGTAGAATATTACACAGCAATGAAAATGAGTGAATTATAGCACACGCCATCATGGGTGAATCATAAAAACATAATACTGAGTGAAAGAAGCCAGACAAAAATATATATGTGGTATGATTCCATTTATAGAACGAAAAGTTAGTATTTAGGGATGCAAGTGACTACCATCACACAGGGGTCATGGCTATTATGGGATAGAAGACCTGGTGACAGAAAGGGACATGTGGATGTCATAGTGGACATAGGGACATAGTGGATGCTTCTGGAATTCTGCCAATATCTTATCATTTGGCCTGTGTGATGGTTACTTAAGTGCTCAATAACAACCTGTAATATGATATATTCATTTTTTTACTTTAATCCAAGATGTAAGTTTAGAATTTAATAAATTGAAGTAGAAGTTTTATGAGGAAAGATACTAGAAAGCTAAGCTAAATGTGAGTGGAATTGTTACATTTACATGCCCAACCCTTAGCATCATTCTCTGCACATATCCTTTGAACTCCTTTGTTCCTTTTACCAACTCAATTCCCAGCATCTCCCAGTCATAAAAGTTTGAAGGATAATTATAAATAAATGCAGACTGCCACAGCACAGTAAGGATATTCTCACAGTGTACATAGGCATCTCTCTCTTTTTTTTTTAAAGATTTTGTTTATTTATTTGACAGAGAGAGACACAGCAAGAGAGGGAACACAAGCAGGGGGAGTGGGAGAGGCAGAAGCAGGCTTCCCGCTGAGCAGGGAGCCCAACATGGGGCTGGATCCCAGGATCCTGGGATCATGATTTGAGCCGAAGGCAGATGCTTAATGACTAAGCCACCCAGGTGCCCCAAGGATTCTGATTCTTAAATGTAAAAAATAAAACCTGGATAGTCAAGATGAGGAAACATACTCTTGAGAGATACTCTTTTGAGAAGAAAATTGACAAACCTATGTCCTAATTTAGATAATCTTCTCCTCTTCTCTTTCAGACCCTACCTTTACTCAGCTTACTTTTTTTTAAGAGGCAGGAAACAGTCTTGGATAGTAAAGGTCCAGCACAAGTCATCCCATGTTCCAGATAATGGCTCATAGTGGCCGTATTCTGTTGATCCATTTGTAACACTCTGAACAAAAAAGAAACCTAGTGACCACTTAGTGACCTTAAAAATACCTGCCCTAAAATGTTGCCCTCTTTCAGAGAAATCTCTTAAATGTATATAAAAGAAAAGTTAATAAAATTCATGAAAAAATAAGAGAAGAAATTTGTCTTTTTTAAGACAAGTCTGTAAGGCCATTGTTGACTTGATACTGTCCACTGTTGTAACCAGAATGTCATATACATTCCAGCTGGGTCAGATCTCTCTCAGGTACAACCCTCAGAAGAGTTACTGATCTAGTGACTTTATGAAGATGACAGGTGAGCTGAAAATGACAACCTTCTTGCCCAACTTTGCTTTAATGTGACCCTTTGAGAACCAGAGAAGAAAGAACCTGGTGAAGTTGTTTTATTTTTTATGGAGATGATGTTGGAGAAACTTCTCACCATATCACATGGGAAACTTAAATTTCAGTACCAAGACCAACCAGCTTCTCCTAGATAATTAATTGTTTATCCTACAGATACCATGACTCAAACAATGGCCTCATTCTTTGTATTGGTCACAGGGAATTTCAGTGCAAACTTTGAAGGCTACTGTTAGTATAGGCAGATTCTGGTTTGCTTCTATATCTCATACCCATTTTTGAATTTTCCCTGACTTCTATACTTGTCTATTT
This sequence comes from Enhydra lutris kenyoni, assembly GCF_002288905.1. Taxonomy (NCBI): domain Eukaryota; kingdom Metazoa; phylum Chordata; class Mammalia; order Carnivora; family Mustelidae; genus Enhydra; species Enhydra lutris. The sequence continues at coordinate 8,730,605 of NW_019154099.1, read as the reverse complement.
TAGTCTTGAAATTGTATTTTCCAGAATGTAACAAAGTGTAATTCTCCCTAAAACTGAAGCATTTTAATTGATTAGGTCTGTAGTTATAGTCCAGACTCTCTCCCATCCATCCGCACAGTGGAGTCCACCCAGACTTCCCCAGCCATGTCAAATGCGTATCAGAAGCATAGCTAATTCCCTAAACTTAGTCCTCTGCAATCCCTACTGTTTTGATAAGTGCCACCAGGAACTTGGTTACCCAAGTCAGAATCCTGGGTGTCATACTGAATTCTTCCTTCTCCCTACACAGTTTGCTTCCAATAAGCCAACAACTCATATCACGTTAACTCCTAAAACTCTCCTGAGTCCATTCTTTCTTTCCCTTCCCCCCCAAATGGTAACTAATTTCAGGCTCTCCTTGACCTTCACCCAAACACAGGAATAATCAGTCATAGTTACTGGTTTCCCTGCTCTGGTCTTGCTCCCCTTTCATCCACGGCACATCCTCCACAGGAGGGAACTCTCTAACACTCAGATCTGCTAATGTCACTGCCCAGTTCATTTTCTTTCTCAATGGCTCCCATTACCTACAAAATAAAACAAAATTCCTTGGAACAACATATAAATGGTCTTTTATAATCTAACATTCATCTCTCCATTACTTGAATGCTCGGGTGCAGCAAACATGCTAAACTCTCTCATTTGCCATTTTTGTACACATACTGTCTACGCCCCCCCGCCCCCCCTCCCCACACACAGTGAAATTCCCTTCCCTGTTTGGTAAGCCAGGATTTCTCCAGCCTCAGCTCGAGCTTAGCCCTTGAGAAGGCTTCCCTGACCTCCAGGCAAACTTTGGCACTCTTTTCCTTATATTCCTATTGAAACTGACCTATGTACCTATTATAGAAATTGTATGTTTTCATATGATTTCTATAATGTGATTTCATTTTATATGTGGAATTTAAGAAACAAAACAAATAAGCAAAGAAAAAAGAGACAAACAAACAAACAAAAAAACCCAGACTCTTCAATACAGTGAACAAACTGGTGGTTGCCAGGGAAGTGGGTTGGGGGAAGGGCTAAAATAAAGGGGATCACTCATCTTGATGAGCACTGAATAATGTATAGAATTGTTGAATCAATCAATATACCTGAAACTAATGAACACTGTATGTTAATTATACTTCAGTTCAAAGTATAAGGAAGTATACTTCAGTTAGAAGTAGAAGGAAGGAAAGAAGGAAGGAAAAGGGAAAGGGAAAAATAAAAGGAAAAGGAAAAGGGAAAGAAAAAAGAAAAGAAAAGAAAAAGCGGGAGGGAGGGAAAGAAATTACCCCAGTGTTTTGCAATTATTCCCTTATATATCTCCTTATACAATAACTTTCCTATATGTTCAGGCATTGTGTCTCACTTTCCTTCATATCCTGGAGCCTAGTATAAAACACACCCAGTTAAAGAAATAGATTAGTGATTAGTAGATGGAACTGTTATGGTTGATAGGGTTAGATTCTAGGTTTAGAGGCCTGTACTTTCAGAACAGTAGACTAGAGCAGAAGTCAGCAAACATTTTCTGTAAAGGAATAGATAGTAAATATTTCAGCCTTTGTGGGCCATACAATCCCTGTCAAATCTATTCAGCTCTGCTGCTGGAGCATGAAAGCAGCCTAAACCATGTAAGCATATAGGTGTGGCTGTTTCCAATAAAATGTTATTCATAAAAACGGGCTGTGGGCCAGATTTGACCTGGAGCCATAGTTTGCTGACTCCTGAACTAGGGGCATATTTATAGGCCAGAGTCATGGGCCTGGGAGTGTGTCCTGCTGTAGTACAATCTCAGCCACATTCCATACACATGGTAGCCTCTACACTTTCCTTTACTATTTTCTTACTCCCCTCAAAAACCCACACACCTCACTTCTGCAACCTGAACTCAGATCAGCGCTCACACTCTGCATAACGTACTCAAGCTTACTTATTTGGGATCTTCTGGTTGGTAACTATGGTATCTACCTGTGAGTACAGAGACTAATTGTTCTCAGTTTCCAAGTCCTCCCTTCTTTCAGTAGCACATTCCCCTGAGTTTTGGCTGGGCACAGGACTGCCCATCTAGAGACCACATTGCCCAGGCTCCTCTGCAGCTGAGTAGGGCCATCTGACAATGTTCTGGTAAATGGAGTGTGACCAGAGGGATGTGAACAATTCAGAGTTTCTGTTCTTCCAAGAAAACTCAGAGCTCCCACATCCTCTTTCCCTCCTTCGTGGGACTGGAATATGGATATAGAGGACCAACTTTGGTCACAGAGATGAGAACAACACCTGTGGGAGCAACAAGATAGAGGGAACCTGGGCTCCCTTTTCAACCTCATAGAGCACCTCTAGCCTCCCAGACTGCCTTCAACACAGACTTCTGTGTGAGAGAAATAAGCCTTTCTTCTTTTTCATACCACTTTTATTTGGGTCACTGTTCAAGCACTCAGTCCAATATCCTACTTCCCCTAGCTTCTCTCCATGTCTTTTTTCCTTTAAATTCAGTGAAGATTTTCTCTCCCAGAATTTGACCTCAGCCCATCTCTATTCACTTTCAACCACTTTCTCTAAATTCTTTCTCTGAAACCACAAACTTTCTGAAACCCTTATCTTTCTACTGACTTCCTCATCTTTCCATCTTTCTTCTTTCTTTTTGTCTACAAAAGAAGGTATCACCATGCCCCACATGCCCAGAGCTCCAGAAAAAACAATGAAAACAATTCCAATCTTTTCTCAATGTCTTAAGACAATTTCAAAAAAAGTCTCAGTATATTCTTCATTCAAAGTTAAACTTTACAATCCTTTTTGGACCTCTCTCTTATGGTTTAGTCTTTATGTGGCGGGGTGGGGGGGAGCTAAAGGTCTCTCACTCACTTCCTCCGTCCCATGCATTTTCGCCTACGTGGAGTGCACCTCTTCTGCTAGTAGCTTTCTCCTGCAACTCTGCCAGCCCCTCCCATGGTGATGTTAGAGAATCAGCCCATTATCTCCATTGTGCACACCAGCTGGGTGAGGAGGAAGTCTCTTAATCTTCCACATTGACAATCTTCTAATTTATCACTAATCTTCAATGTCTTCATTTCACTATCTATAAATTGGGGATTCTGCCCACCTAATCTACCCCACAGGATTGTTCTGAAGGCTCCATGTCACATTGGATAAAAAAGCATTTTTGAATGTGTTCAACTACTATTCAAGTTTAAGCAGAATGTCATCACTATTTTTAGGCCTGAAGTTTTCTTTTGCTTTCCACGACTTCTCCAATCTCTCCCCCACCATGTGGGTGGGATAATCCTCCTCTGACCTCTGTGTCGCCCTCAAGCAACATCTCATCTTTTCTTCCCCTTTAGAGCCATGCTTTTAGGAAGCACTGTTCACATTCATTAGCTCTCCTTCCTCAGCATCATTTAATGCCCCCCGCCCCCCCCCCACCCCCGACCCGCCACCGCCACTTCACTAAACTTACTGCTTCTGCTAAGGACATCAAAACGGCTGGCAAACCAACCAAACACTAATGTGTGATCCCATCTCTCTTGGCTCTGCTTTTCCCTCTCCATTATATTCTCCTCTGTCTCCTCCTCACTAAGGTCCCTCAATAGTTTACCATGACTGTCATGTGTTCCTAATGATTGCAATAGTTATCTAGCTCATGCTTTACACCTACTATATACATCAGACACTTAACATGTCCCATCCCATCTTCCCATCAACCCTACAAGGGTTGTTATCCCCATTTTACAGATGAAGAAACAGAGACTGCAGGGGGTTAAGTGCTTCCTGAGATCACACAGCCCATAATTCACAAAGCCAGAATTCAAACCCTAGTCCTTGCTCTTCTCTTTAGCTTGCTCCCCTCTTTCCTTTAGACCTCCTAAACTTAAATCTTGCCTTTGACAATTACTTGCTGAGCTCAAATCCTGGCTTACTTAACCTCTCTAAACATAATTTCCTCATCGGTAAAATGACAATAACAGCATAGATCTTTTCGAGTTGTTGTAAAGATTTGATCAGATATTGCTTATATACAACTCAGAAGAGTGGCAAGCATAATAGTAAACCTCAATAAATGTTACTATTGTTTTTATTATTATGTTCAGTGCATTCATCTGTTTCTTCTGTCTATACACCTGCTCCCTGGGGAGGCTCACCTATGCACCGTCTCCCAGTCACATCTACATGTGAGAAAGCCTCTCTCTCTATAGCCAGCCCATACTCCTCTGCCAAGTATCAGCCCATATTTCCAGTCATTGGCTGGATTTCCTCCACGTGATGGCCCCTGTATACCTCATATGTGACAAAATCATAGCATAACTCATCATCACCCTCCCCCAAATGTACTCCTTCTCTGAATCCCCTAAGTCAGTGACAGACATGCCACACGAGTGAGTCGTAAACTTGGACTTCATCCTTGACTCCCCTGTCTCACTCTCAAAGCATACTGCATCAGCTACTTGTTCTTCCTCCTAAACATCTATCTCTCTGGTTCATCCAGCCTCTCCTGGATATTTTCAATGTCACTACTGATTCTGTCTTTGTTTAAAAGTTTGATATTTTGTTCATCATGGGATTTTTGCACTAATCTTGATTTGTAAAACTATTCCATCAAAGTATTATTTATCTTGATTATTGGAGGTTTCCATGCCCCCCTCATATTTCGCATCTAAGTGCCGAACTTATCTTAATTCAATACTCATTGATAGTTGGAACTTATCAGTAGGTCCAGGTGTGGCCTTACTCCACTGCCAATTCTTCTCCCCATGCAAGTTCCTGTAGTACCCTGCCAGAACATTATTGCTAAACCATCCTGGCACACTCAGACACCTCCCGAATCTTGCAATTCCACACCATCTCCCCACCCTTCCCCCATGGACGCTGTGACCTAGCAACAGGAATCCATTTCCTTTTCATTTCTGTGCTTTTGGAAATGTGCCAAGTGATCTCTTTGTCTATGCTTTAGTTTACCTAGGATGGTTAGGAACCGTTTATACTTACAGATAGTTAAATAGTCTACACAATCACTGATAAAGTTTAAATACAACCATATTTTATAAAAATTCTTCTAAAATTTATTTTTTATATCTCTGCAGTCTTCTGTAAAATACATTAACATTTTAATATGTTCTCAATAGGGGTGCCTGGGTGGCTCAGTCCCTTAAGTGTCTGACTCCTGCTGTCAGCTCAGGTCTTGATCTCAGGGTCCTAACTTTAGACCCTGCATTGGGCTCCATGCTGGGCATGGAGACCACTTACACAAAAATAAAATGTTTTTGATAGCTTAGCCTCATCGTTCTAAGCATCAATGACATAGGTTCTTCGCTATAATGAAGTGATGCCAACCACAGGATCTATTGGGATTTACGTCTGTTTTGCCCTTAACCTCAATGTTCACTTGTAATTCATTCCTTTTCTCATTTTGTTGCAGTCTCGCTGCTCTTGATCTCTGCCCTCTGCTGTCACAGGTTCTGCTTTTTTGATTCATCCCTAATGACTTGGCCTCATTTCACTTTCCCTTGTCCATGTCACTCCCACATTAACCTTGCCCTCTGCCATTCTCCCCTAGCTCTGCTTCCCAGTACTTGTTGGAACTGACACTCACGGAGCTTGATAATTATAACCTCTGCCAGCCTACGACTATGCTCTTTTCTTCTGCTTGGCTAACTGATTCATCCATTTTATTATTCAGCCTTTGTATATCTTTATCTGTTACCTCCTCTTTTGTCCTTAGTTTGCCATTGTTCTCGTGGGTTGAGAGATCTTGAATATACCTGTAACGGTGGCTGTGTAATCCATGGGATAACTTTCCAGCCACCTCTGCTATGGCATTTCTCCACAGTGGGGATCACAGGCAGGGATTAAGAAAGAATTCCAACCTCTAGTACCTGAGTGACTTGACATCCTCTGTCCTTGACCTCTGTCTCTATGTGCTCCAATCCTAAACTTTTTAGGTGGTGCGGTATTAAAGAGACTTGGGAAACTAACACTGGCAACTGAAGTATCTGTGATTCCTGATGGGAATACTGAGTCAACAGATCTTACTCATGTTTGAACAACTCACTCTAAGTTCTTTTGGTTCCTTGTTAAAATGGGAGAAGGCAGGGATTTACTGAGACTGACAGTTGGCCCCTGAAGTCTATTCTTGGGTACATTAAAGGGCTCCATTAGGTGACAAGTTCATTTTTTTTTAAAGATTTTATTTATTTATTTGTCAGAGAGAGTGAGCACAGGCAGAGGCAGAGGGAGAAGCAGGCTCCCTGCTGAGCAAGGAGCCCAACGTGGGACTCGATCCCAGGACGCTGGGATCATGACCTGAGCCGAAGGCAGCCGCTTAACCAACTAAGCCACCCAGGCGTCCCGACAAGTTCATTTTTATGAAGAGTTTACTGGTAATCACAAAATCATAAAATATCCATATGATCTAATGAACAAAATGTAGAAATGCTGGAAATCCAGAAAGCTTCTGAATAGTCTGTCCTGAGACAGAAACTAGTTAGAATAAGATTTTTAAATGGATCATTTTCTACTGACTGAGATATTTAAGAAAAATAGGCATGAAGTTCAACCTGGAAGTTTCTGTTTGCTCATTTTTCTGGTCATTATCCTCGTTTTAAAAATAAGTAAATAAAGCAGGGGCCACCGAAGAAGGTTTAGTACTTTGTGGATACTGAGCACAGATAAGTCTTTAGTGTTTGTTTCCATACTAGTCTATGTCCTTGAAAAGAAATGTAGCCTAATGGAAGTAGCATGGGCTTAGAAGCAAGAGAAATCCAGGTGTGTGTGACCTGAGGCCCACCATTTCCTCCCAGGGTAGCCTTAGGCATATGCCTTAGCAGGATGAGACAGCAAGGGAATTACTAAAGTGCAGGTTATAAAAGAAAAAAAATGCACAGGACCTTAAGCTCAGTGCCTGGCATGTTGTGCAAACTCAGTGAACCTGGGTTCCCTTCCCGTCTGCCTCCTCTTCACTTTCACATCATCTGTGTGAGGGGCCAAACCCCATGTCAGGATCTTTACCACCCCTCCTGGGTGGACACTGCTGTCCGGAATGGAACTAAGGACATTTCTTTATAACGCAGAACGAAGGGCAGGTGGTATGGAATCCAGTGTTGTCTGGGAAGGCACACGGCACTCATTAATCTAGTCTCAGATCAGATCTAGTCTAGATCCTGAGAGTTTCCCCCTCTGGTAAATTTTGGAGGACTCCATGGCAAAACCTGCAGTGAAACCTCCTGAGGCGGCCCCCCAGCATGGCTCTGAGCTCCGAGCGTGTGCTGCCCTTGCTCTTCTTCCCTGTGCCAGCTGCCCCAAGGCCAGCCAGGCAGTGAATAACTGTCTCAGTCCTTGTTGCGTGGAGGAGACAGAGGGGTCTCAGCGGCCCAGGCGGGCAGCTTCCTCAGCACGGGCTGATTCAACAGCACTGTTCTCTCTTGGGCAGTCAGCCCAATTCTGTAAGGCAGCCTCAGAAGAGTTTTATTACCTTTCTTTGAATCTCTTCCAGTACTTTGACGTCCCTGAAGTTTAAAAAGCTAAAAACTGCACACAGTGCAGCATGCCACACAAAACACCTTTAGAAATTTCTAGTTCAGAGGAACTTGGGCAAAGACAAATCCCTCCATTTGATTCCGTTTGTATTCTTCTCTTGGGATTTGTCTCGGGCGGGTGACGGTGCAAGTTAACTACTATCATCATCATTAGCATCATCGTCACTTTTAAGAATGATAATAGCTATCCAATTAGCTTATCATTTCTGAAGCAAGATGTTTGTGGCCTGAAATAAACTGCAAAACCAAAAACAGTTTTTTAGAAAGTGCAAGCACAGCCAATAGTACGAAGCCACTTTTTCAATGTGTATTTTTGTTTTCAATTTAGTTTTTTGAACGGGACATACCTGACAAGAAGGCGACATGGTTCCCTCCCTTGGACTGCCATGACAGCCTTCTACACACTGTGCTATTCAGTGGTTACAGACAGCTAGAAAATTGCATGGGGTAGTTGAGCCTTTGAAAAGTGGACAGGTCAAACTTTTTAATTCAGTAAGTCAATGTGATTTAGGTCCCCACTGGATGCAGGTTGTTCTGTAGTAGGAAGAAGCTCTGGAATTTCTTATCTCAGAAGACACTTGCCATTACTTTGGGGGTGGCCATGGATATTAGTGAGATAAACCAAAGTCAGGTCACTCAAACCGGGACATAAAGTATTTGCTTGAGAGTGTCAAAGACAGTCTCTTGGGGATGGGGTTCATATCTATAGTTGCCCTGCATTTTTAAAATGACTTCTCAAAAATATTTCAAAATGATACCCAAACAAGTACATATGCTGACTAAGTGATGCATTTATAGATAAATTTACATAGATACATTTATATACATATATATGTTTTCATAACTGGTCCGATATCTGCCCTGCTCCCACTGATGGTCAGTGGGATTTCAGAAAAGAACATCTGCCAATCTTCCTCTAGTCTTTTTCTCTACAAAATTCTCCTCACACCTTTACTGCAGCTATGGTTAACTTTTCAAAGCTACCAAACAAGTCATACTGTCTACCCATTCCATACTTGGCTCAAATTATTTCCACTACCTTGAATGCCCTGCCCTGTCTCTATTCTTCACCTGGCTAACTATCCCCATCTATTGAGAGTTCTAGTGACCCCTTCCAGGAAGCCTTTTCTCTCTCTCTCTCTCTCTCTCTCTCTTTCTCTCTCTCTCTCTCTCTCTCTCTCTCACACACACACACACACACACACACACCCCTGGATACTTGACTAGTAACTCATGCATACTTCCCCTTTTAGCATTTAATTCCCTTAATTGAATGACCTGGTTACTTATTCCCTCCACCTACCTACCCTTCAAGTATCAGCTCCACCAGAACAGACCTGGTATCTTTTTCATTATATGTTCCCCCGCTTCTCACAATGCCTGGAAAACATTGAGTGAGTGAGTGAATGAGTGAATGAATGGAATGGAATGAAAAGAATGCCTTCTTGCTCCCACCATGTGGTGAATACTCACCTCAGACACCAATCTCCAATCCCACTTCCACCCTGAAGTCTGGAGTTGGAGGCTGGTGGGTAGATACTTAGTCCTCATATTCCCTGGGCAGCATGGAGCAGCTCAACCAACCATCCACATTCCACCTGGATGAGAAAAAAAACACCTGTGTGAGTAGTTTTTTTTTTTTTCCTGGTGATTTCTGTCACAGTTTGTGGCTCATTTTATCAAGCCTAGACAGTTTTGGTTTTTTTTTTTTCTTGTGCTGTGGAGACTCAGTCCCTGTAACAGAAACCTCTTTAATCATTAGTGTTTCTGGTAGAACTTGATAGGGGTCATATAAAATCCCTCTCCTCGTCTGCTAATGGCAATTTATGGACACTTACTATGAGCAATATACATTGCAAAAGACCAGAAAACTCCCCCTCTGGTTATGATGCAGCACTATAAGGCGATAGTCTGGAAACCAGACTGATCGTTTAATCAGTGGTATGTGATCTTTATTTGTGGTTGGCTGCCTCATCAATTTTCATTTGGGAGTTGAAATGGACTCTGAGGCAGATATGGCATTAATTACGAGGGAAATTGGTTGTAATATGCCTCGCGGTAAAACCCTTCTGATGGGAATCTGAGATTGAAAGAAAGCCAAATTATAAAAGGATGATTTACTGGAAAAGGCAAATGTATGCATTACCATCGCCGCTTAGCAAAGAAAAAGGAGTTGATAAAGCAGAGAGATTGTGGAATGACTGAAAAGTGAAAAAAAAAAAAAATCCCTGGATGTAACTCACTCAAAAAAAGATTTATTCTTATGCTGAATGCATTATATTTCCCCAGATACATGGGACATTTTCCAAGAGTGCACTTCAATTAAAAGGCAACGAGCATTAATAACAGCTGGCAGGGTCCCTATTTTCTTCTAGACTGAAATATATTTTACTAAGAATTGAATAGGGAGCATCTAGGGATACAAAGCTAAAATTCATTTTACTAGTTATGGTACCTGCTGTTGTATCAATTTTCTAGTTATAATATCACTTTTTTTTTCCTGAAGATTTCAAACACCTTCTTAGACAATACCTTCTTGATCCTATCACTGAATCTTGATGAGGTAAAATATAGAGGCAAAGTCCCCAACTTATTATGAGAAAACTAAGACACAGGAAGCTTAAGCTAATGCCTTTTTTAAGGTAACATATTCTTTTTCTTTGGCTATATAACAGAGTGAGTTATTTTAAAAAGTACTGAGAGTTAATACCCCTTCCTTCATCACACCCAGGAAAGGAAGATCAGCATTATATTTCTAACAGCTGGAACACATTTATTCATACCCAAGGATAAGCACAAGTGAGAAGCCTTCATGTTATAGGCAGAGAGAAGCACAATACATGGTTAGAGGCAGGGATGGAAACCAGACCATTTGCATCCAAATTCTCTCTCTGCTACTTATTAGTTGGGTGACTTTAGCCTTGGCCTCTGTGCCTTAGTTTCCTTATCTGTATAACTGGGAGAGCACAACAGTGTTTGCTATAATCTTGAAAATTAAGCTGGGTCCCTTCTACAGAGGGAGGAGTTGTAGGAAATATTTGAAGTGGACAAAGCAGAGGCTTTTGGACCCTTAGAAGGCTTAGAGTCCTAAGACGGAATATAAGGATAGGGCTTTACACATTTCCCCTGGTGGGGGCAACCAGGTAGTGCCCTGGTGGGAGACTGAAGGATACCTGAACCTGGGACTCTGTACCATGGTCAGGAGACCAGGGCCAAAAATCTCACGGGCAAGTCTTGGACATGGTGGGTGTCCCTAAGTCTGCCTGGAGCTGAGTGCCCAACAACATATTTGTAGCTCCAGGTGTTTTCTTTGTGTATTATCTTTCTTCCACACTGCCTGGAAAATAGGTACATAAATGTTCAGTGAATATAGCCACTGTGGACTAAGGATCTGTCATTTTCCCTGTTTTTGTATTTTTAAGTACCTTGTAAGTCTGGCATTCTTGAGAGGACAGAACAGGAATTGCAAAAATGACTGAGAATGGGGCACCTGGGTGGCTCAGTGGGTTAAAGCTTCTGCCTTCGGCTCAGGTCACGATCCCAGGGTCCTGGGATCGAGCCCCGCATCGGGCTCTCTGCTCAGCAGGGAGCCTGCTTTCTCCTCTCTCTCCCTCTGCCTGCCTCTCTGCCTACTTGTAATCTCTGTCTGTCAAATAAATAAATAAAATCTTTAAAAAAAAAGAGAACATGTTAATATTTAAAAAAAAAAATGACTGAGAATGAATTTCCCACCAGCTAAGTACGTGGACACTCACAGCAGATTAAATTTGATTGAGAACAAAAAAAGGCTGTGTGCCTTATATCTCATTCTACTATTGTGGACTAAAATCAATACCTGCTTTACCAGCTATGAACTCCTTTGGCAGCAAAATCCTACTACTGGTGACTTAAAATATGGCGCTTTATTCACTCATGTAACAGAAAAATTTGGAGGTCACGAGGGCCATCAGGGACCAAGTTTCTTTCTTTCTGCCTTGCCACCCTTAGCATGTGGCTTTTGTCTATAGTTGGTTGCAAGATGGTTGCTGCTCCTTTAAGCTTTTTGTTGGCATTCCAGGTAGGAAGAAAGAAGGGGCAAGAAAGAATGGGGCGTATCTAAATCAAGAAAGCAAACACTTCCCAGAAACTGTCACTTCATATATATGTCTATGTATGCATTGACTAGAGATGGGCAATTTATTTTTTATTATTATTTTTATTGAAGTATAATTGACATACAATATCCTATTAGTTTCAGGTATACACCAAAGTGATTCTGTATTTTTACACATTTCAAAATGATCCCTCGTGATAAGTCTAGTTACCATCTGTTACCATACAAAGTTATTACAATGTTATACTCTGTATTTCATTGGCCAGTAGTACTGTGCCACATGTTCATCCATTTCATGTGTGATGATGAAGCTAGAATTTATAGCTGGGCACATTGCCATGCTGAACTAAATTAGTTTCTATTAGCAGAGAGTAGAATGGTGGTTACCAGGGGGTATAGGACAGAGGAACTGGGGAGATGGTGGCCAAAGAGTACAAACTTGCAGCTAGAAAATGAATGAATTCTGGGAATCACACATAAACACAAAGGATAATTATGTAACGTGATGGAGCTGTTAGTTATCTCCATGGTAGTGATCATATTGTGACCTGTAAGTTAACCAGGTCAACACACTATACACCTTAAACTTACAGTTTTAGGTCAATTATATTTCAAGTTTAAATTAAATAAATTGGCTTCTACTAATGAAATAAACAGAATGGACAGATGGAAGAAAAGCTGCTAATAGTGTCTATTGCATATATTGTTCCCAACATCTAAAGTCTACCTAAGAATATTTATATCTTGCTTAAAGCAAACCACACATATGCAAAATATGACAATTTGATTTAAAAATAAAGGGGGAAATTCTACTTGACTAAAGAGTTTACAAAATAGCTTTCTTAAATTGTTTTTTAAAACTCATTTGAGGGTGCCTGGGTGGCTCAGACATTACGCATCTGCCTTTGGCTCAGGTCATGATCCCAGCATCCTGGGATCAAGCCTCATATCAGGCTCGCTGCTCAGCAGGAAGCCTGCTTCTCCCTCTCCAGCTCAGCTGTGCTGGTGTTCCCTCTCTTGCTAGCTCTCTTCATCATAAATAAATTTTTAAAAAAATCTTTTAAAAAAATAAATGAAAGTAATTTGATTTATGTGATATTTTTAAGAATGTAAAAAATCTGAATTCAAGGAGTTCAAGATCATTTGAGCTCCTCTTTTTCATTATACAGTTGAGAAGTAGACCCATAGAAATGTCATGCAATTCTCCCATGTTTCTACAGCTAGTTAGTGGGAGAGAAGAAACAAAGAGTTTTGCAATAACAGATGCCAAATTCTTATCTTTACATTTCCAACTTTGAGTCTTTAAATGGCTAGCTAAATATAATACTAAATGTGTTTATTTGCAATACATTTTACAAATGTCCTTACAGGACTATTACAAAAATAAGTATATAAATTAAGAATTATTTATCATAGCACATGCACATAATTTTCATTTAGAAAATGTACCGGAGTTATAAAAAGAGTCTTCTATGTGTTAAAATCCTAGCATGGCTACTAACTATATGAGCCATAGGCAAGTGGCTCATCTTCTTTTTTTCTTTCAAGATTTTATTTATTTGAGAGACAGAAAGTGAGAGAGAGCATGAGCAGGAAGAGCGGCAGAGGGAAAAGTAGTCTCCCTGCTGGGCAGGGAGCTGGATGCAGATATGGGGCTCCATCACGGGACCCTGGGATCAGGACCTGAGCTGAAGGCAGACGCTTAACTGACTGAGCCACCCAGGGGCCCCAAATGGCTCATCTTTCTAACCCTCAATTTTCAGTTGTAAAGGGAAATAAAACATTTTTATATGTCTTCTTGAAAAAGGGTAAATGAGGCAGCACACATAAAGCATATAGTGGCGTGGCTATCATTTAATAAGTGCTCAATAAATCATTCCAGCTATTATCGTCATTTTCAATGCTGTCATCATTGTCACCACCACCATTATCATCACCATCATCATCATCACCAACATCATTATCATCACCATCACCATCACCATCATCACCACCACCATCATCACCACCACCATCATCACCACCACCATCATCATCACCATCATCACCACCACCACCATCACCATCATCATCATCAGCACCACCACCATCATCATCACCATCATCATCATCACCACCACCACCATCATTATCATCTTCTTCTAAAAGAACCCAGTCTAATGTTCTTCATATTTCATCACTAAAGAGAAAAGCTGGAACCATTAAAGTAGACTCACAAAGGAGAGAAGGGCTCTGAGAAGAAAGGGACTTCAGAACAACTCCCTCTCTGGAGTAAGATAGAAGCCAGGGTGGAGTGCTGGCAGCCTATGGTGCACTGGGGCCAAGGTTTCTCCCAGGGCAGAAAGCCAGTGATAAACTCCAGTGATAAACTTAGGGCCTGCTAAGACCTAAGGAAGTAACCATAGAATCAAGGACTTACTTCTCTTTTGTATCAGGATCTAAGTCTGAGATTTCATGGTTCTCTGATGTAGGTTAGCCAGCAGAGGCCTGTGAATCCTTTTGGGGAAAGTCACTTCCTATTTGCTCATGGAGTTATAACCTTCCAATCCCAGTGAAACTAGAAGGGAATCTTGCAAAATCTTTATGACTGTGATCAGGGGAGACCCAGCAGTAACGAGCTTCCTCTCTAAGCTTCAGCAGAACTTCCCCTTTTGACAATGGTAGAGTAGTATGTCATGAGAACTACCCTCCTACTGAGGACAACTTGAAAAGATGGAAACATGTAACGAAATATATACTCACAGTAGTTGAAGAACTAACAGTGAAGAATTAGAGGATTAGACCTGTGGAAAACAGAAAACTCCATGAAGTGAGACACACATCTGGAGTTGCTTTCCCTCTAAGGGTGTTTGTTACTATTGAAAGACACAGCTGAGAAGATAATAACAGTTTGACAGCCTGTGGAGTAAAGAGACAATCATCAGAGTTCATGGATTTCAATATTCACAAAAGGAATATACCCTAAGAGTAAAAATGATTTAGGAATAAACTGGACCTTACAAGGACTGAAGACCAACACTGATCCACCTCAATCCCTGAAATTGAAACAAGGTAGTCTGAGATGGTTAAAGCCCCTGGTCCCTTGCCAGAAACAAATACAGATCCTCTCCAGAGGAAGATAAAATTATCCTAGGCCTCAAATTATTCCTATATTTTTTCATGATAAAGATTAGTGCTCCACCAAAAATAACCAGTCATACACAAAGACAAGATAATGTAAACAAAATTAAAGGGAAATAATACATTATACAAGCAGATAAATATGGAATAATAGTTACCAGACACTTTATAATAATTATATCTAATGTGTTCAAGGAGATCAAAAATAAGATTGAGAATTTCAACAAAGAACTGAAACATTTTAAAAAATGAGAATTCTAGGGGCACCTGGGTGGCTCAGTGGGTTACGCCTCTGCCTTCGGCTCAGGTCATGATCTCAGGGTCCTGGGATCAAGTCCCGCATTGGGCTCTCTGCACAGCAGGGAGCCTGCTTCCCCCCCCCACCCCCGCCTGCCTCTCTGCCTACTTGTAATCTCTTTCTGTGTGTCAAATAAATAAATAAAATCTTTTTTAAAAATGAGAATTCTAGAGCTGAAAAATTCAAGTGAAATTAATTCTGCATAGGTTTAATAGAAGATTACATATTTTGAGAAAGAACTAGTGAACTGGAGGGTTAGTCAGGGGGGAAAAGAATGAAGCATGGAGACAAGTAACTTTGAAGTTCACAGGTAGGCAATGCCCAAGTACCCTCAAACTCTTTCACTTCCACAGATTAAGAACTATTAAATATGTGGAAACAAGTTACCATAAACAAGAGTAAGCATAAATAATCAACAGCTCTATTAGATCCATACCTGTTTCATATAGTAGAATAATCAAATGAAGAATATAAAATATATGTGTTTAAAATATTTAGGGAGATAAAAACTAAAGAATAAACATTAGCTAGTAATTGCATGTTACTGAAAAGAAAGAGTTGAAAACCAGCCAAATATATCTCCCTCCAAAATTATTACTAATTTTAAATACTAAAATTACTAAATTTTAATGTTTACTAAATTTTAACTACTAAAATTAAAAAATCCAATAGGATCCCAAAGAGTAGATGAGACATGGCTGATTAGAGGTAAGTAAGGTGACACAGGACAGAAAAAATTTTTTAGAATGTAGCACATCGAGAAAAGAGGACCAGAGGTGTGGAGGGTAGAGGACAGACTGGAAAAAATGTCTACAAAAGATCTAACTGACATTCCAAAAAGAGCAAAAAGAATTTGAAAGGGGCAATAGTTCAAGAAATAACAGATGAGAATTTTCTAGAATTAATGAAAGATATGGATCCTCAGGTTCAGGAAAGATAACTAGTCCAATACAAGATAGGGAAAAAGATATCTACATCTAAATTCATCAGAGTAAAATTGCAGATTACCAAAGACAAAGGGAATACTTAGGTGCCTGGGTGGCTCAGTCAGTAAGTACCAGATTCTTGGTTTCTGTTCAAGTTGACATCTCAGGGTCCTGAGATGGAACCTCACCTCAGGCTCGGTGCTTGGTGCATACTCTTTTTAAGACTTTCTCCCTTCCCCCTCCACGCCTCCACTCTCATGCTTCCCCTCAAATAAATAAACAAATCTTTAAAAAAAAAAAAGACAAAGGGGTAAATCAGAGGGGGAGACAAATCATGAGAGACTGTGGACCCTGAGAAACAAATTGGGTGTTTTGGAGGGAAGAAGGGTGGAGAGTTGGGTGAGCCCAGTGGTGGGTATTATGGAGGGCATGTATTGCATGGAGCGCTGGGTGTGGTGCATAAACAGTGAACTTTGGAACACTGAAAAGAAATAAAATTAAATTTAAAAAAAGGGATTTAACTCTAAGCAATAATAATAATAATAATAATAATAATAAAGCTGCTATAAACAAACAAAAGACAAAGGGAACATTTTTAAAAGGAGTCAAAGAGAAAATACAAACTATCTACATAAGAGCAACAATCGATCTAACAAGTGAACTCTCAATAGCAAGAATGGAAATCAGAAGACAGTAAGGTAATACCACTGAAAAGCCAAAATAAAAATCCATCAGCCAAATACAGTACCTAGCTAAACAAACACTAACAAAATCAAAATAAATCATTTCCAGGACCCCAAAAATTGAAAGAGAAGGAGATGAAGGGAGAAAATTTATCACCAACAAACTCGTAATAAAAGTAATTCTGAAAATTATACTTAGGAAGAAAGAGCATGATCCTAGATAAACATTCTACTACACAAAAGAAATATTGGCAGGTGTGCCTGGATGGCATAGTTGATTAAGCATCTGACTCTTGATCTCAACTCAGGCCTTAATCTCAGGGGCCTGAGTGGGCCTGAGTTACATGGAGCTCACTTTAAAAAAAAAATTATCTGGGGCGCCTGGGTGGCTCAGTGGGTTAAAGCCTTTGCCTTCGGCTCAGGTCATGATCTCGAGGTCCTGGGATCGAGCCCCACATTGGGCTCTCTGCTCAGCAGGGAGCCTGCTTCCTCTCTCTCTGCCTGCTTGTAATCTCTGTCAAATAAATAAATAAAATCTTTTAATAAAAAAAATTATCTATATATATGCATATATATTTTATATATATGTATATATATATTATATATACATGTATATGTATACATACATATACATAAGGCTTGTTTGGTATCTATATTATTATCCATATTATTTGGTATTTGGCATCTGTATTATTATAGTATTTCCCCAAGGTACATCTATTAATATGATGACATAATATGCTGTATGTTCTTATGCCAAATCAGGTGCATATCACTCAAACACATATTATATGGTCAGACTGCATTATCTTCTAAAGTACTATTGAATTCTGCTTCATTTTTTAAAAAATTAGGATAACTACTTTAAAATGAAATCAACACTTTTTCAATATTTGTGACAAGTTCACTTCATTAAAAATCTTTGGAAGAATTTATTTTTCTATCATCTGTAGAAGTAGAAATTACAGAGGGATTATCTGCAATGCCAGATAAAATCTTTTCCAATGAAGGAAGAATTTCCTCTTCCCTTACCTCTTTCTCCTGCCCCCAACTTCAACCCTGGTGGAGGCAGAGTCAGCAAAGGGGGTAGAGTGAAGGGTGCATGTGAAGACAAAGCACACATAAATGGAATAAACAGAAACTGATATTGCCCACCTCTCCTAGTCTTAGATTCCCAGCTCAAAGTAATGGTATCAAGCTAGGGGAGGGGAGAATCTCAATTTCAAATGAAGTTCAGAGTTTTATTATTAAACTGGGCTGCATCCTTAAATTGTTGAACTGAGGCTATTCCTGTGACTTGAAATGCTTGAGGACTTTTTATAATCTTAGAGTTACTGGAAAATCCATGGGACTTACACAAGCACACTGAGTTGGTTTGAAAGGGCTGCAGGAGAAAACATGGAGTTATTTTATGATTGCACCCTGTCGAGTTCATCTTTTGCTATCTGACAGTTACTCCTGCCTAGAACACCATGAGGAATGATTAAGAACAGTGCAGGCTGTTTAAAGGAATACAACAGTGAGGAAAAAAAAAAAAAATCCTGGCTTCCTCATGGCAATCACCCAACACAGAGCTCTTTCCTCCACTTCCTTTTGAATTTATTTTTTAGATTTTATTTAAATTCAAGTTAGTTAACATGTAGTCTATTACTAATTTCAAGGATAGAATTTAGTGATTCATCACTTGCATATAACACCCGGTGCTCATAACATCACGTACCCTCCTTAATGCCTATCACCCAGTTACTGCATTCCCTCACCCCCGCTCCCTTCCAGCAACGCTCAGTTTGTTCCTTATAGTTAAGAACCTCTTATGGTTTGCTTAAACCTTACCTAGAAGAGACTAGGAAAGATTTTGCCAATAGTATATCATCTCTCTCAAAACAGAGAGCCATCCTGGCTCCCAGGTGTCAGAAAGAAATGGCTGGTGGAGAGAACGTGTGGGCAAAGAGGTGTCACCACTTTATCTTGGAGAGAAGACATCCCCTCCCAGAGTGGCTTGCTATAAAAGTAAACCAACTTGACTCTTTCTTCTATTGCTCTCTGATATTTATAACTTAGTTATACTCCCTAAGGAGTTACCAAAACCACAAAGCAATTCTCTGATCACTTTAATGACTAAGGAAGATCCTCTTGATAATTCAGTATTGACAGGTACTCAGGAAACTTAGCTTAGCTTTACATTAGTATATCCCAAGCTTGTTAAAGATTATGTAAACTAAACATGTACAAGAGTTGGCGTGGCTATTGGGAGACTACTCTTATTCTTTCTTTTTTGCAGTCTTTCAAAATTTTTCTTATTGATTGATTGATTGATTGATCCCTCTGAATGCTCATTCCCCATTCCCATTTTCCTTCCCCCATAATCAGCAACAATTCATTTGTATGTGTATCCATTCATGTTTGTGTGGTCTAGTAAAGGGTGGACTATTTTATGTGGAAGTATTTTCAGTTTTTACTAAACAGTCCTGATCTAGACCATAATAAATACTAACTCATCACACATCTATTTGGAGCGTTGGTTGCCTGGTTTTCTATGTCAATTTTTATTGTTTTCCAGAACTACAGATAGCAACATACTCAAAGGTAGGCATTTCATCTTTTTATATTTGTTGTTCCTGTCTGTATTTCTCTGAAGTATGAAAGGGAAGAAAGACACATGAATGCTTGGAGACAAAAGATATTTCCACAATGGACAAAAATAATATTACACGGCACAAGTCAACGCAAAAAGATAAGAAAAAGAAGTAACTTCTCTCCCTCTTTCGCTTTGTCTCTCTCCTTCTTCATATGTACATATTTATGCACATGTAATATATATGTATGTGTGTGTAATGAAGAGATTAAGTGATCTTATTTGTAGTTAATACTACTTTCAACTAAAAAGTCCAAAAAAATCAACAACTTAATTGGAACTAAGAAAGTCAGTAAGGTACCCAAATAAAAGATAAATTGACAAAAATCAGTAGTTTTCCCATAGAGGAACAATAATCAATTAGAAAATGTAATGGAAATATCCCATACATAATAGCAACAGGTTCTAGAAAATACTCAGAAATGAATGTTACAAAAAGTATATAAACCCACATTTAAAAAGATGCAACTTTACTAAAGGATATAAAAAAATTCTTGAATAAATTAAGAGACATCCAATGCTACTCACTGAGACAATTCCATATGATGATGGCATCTACCGTTCCCAAATTAATCTATAAATTCCATGCAATCCCAGTAAAAATCCCAGGCAACATTGCAAAGAGAATTTAGTAAGTTACTTGAATATTTTATTGAGGGGAAGAAAAGGAGCAGCCAAGAAAGTTTCGAAACAAAGTGCTTGCCTCAACAGTACCTCAGAATGTACCTATATTTGGAGGTAGGGTCTTTAAAGAGTAATCAAGTTAAAATGAGGTCACTGGAGTGGGTCATAATCTAATAAAACTGGTCTTCTTCTTTTTTTTAATTTAAATTCAATAAATTAATATATAATGTATTATTTGTTTCAGGGGTACAGTCTGTGATTCATCAGTCTTATATAATAACCAGCGCTCATTACAACACATACCCTCCCCATTGTTCAATACCCAGTTATCACATCCCTCCCTGCCCCATCCCCCAGCAAACCTCTGTTTAACTGGTATTCTTCTAAGAAGAGAAAATTAGGACACAGACATGCACAGAGGAAGGACCATGTGATTACATGGTGAAAAGCCAGCCATCCACAAGTTAAGGAGAAAGGGCTCAGGTAAACACATTCTGGTTGACACCTTGAACTTAGATGTCACATCTCCAGAATTGTGAGAAAGTAATTTTGTTGTTTAAGCCACCCAGCCTGGGGTGCCTTGTTATGGCAGCCCTAGCACAATGAGTGTTGAATTTCACTTACTGCACAGGTCAGCAAACTTCTGTCAAGGGACAGACAGTAAAAAATTTTGGCTTTATGTTCCATTGACTCTCTATTGCCATGACTTAACACTGCTGCTGTGATGTGAAAGCTGCCATAAGCAGTATGTAAATGAATGGGTGTAACTTGTTCTAGTAAAACTTTCCTTACAAAAACACGTGGACATCTGGGTTCGACAAGGGTACTGGATTTGCTGACTTCTGATTTACAGTGGCAAGGTTCAATTTCATTCACGGATGCCAGCCGCGGTGCCAGTGGTGTAATGGTCAAAGCACCACCTCTGTCTGCAGTGCTGAAAGTGGGTACAGTACCATCTTGATGAACCTTTTCCTGCTGCCCTGTCCATAGAGCTCCCTTGGTTTTCATTCAGTTGTGAAGCCTACTACTCAAGCCTCCAGTCAGTACTGACCCCTACACTTTCTCAGTGGAAAGAAATGAATAAGAAAACTATTTGCTTAAGGTAGTCTAGATTTTTGTTGCTTCCAACTGAGGAGACAGATTGATACAGAGGTCAGTTTATGAGCAACTACCAAATTTAGCAAGAAAAAAATGCCCTTTGATCCTTCTACAGAAACATCTTGAATGAAGTAAACTTCATATGTATGCAAATAATATGTATAAAAATGTTGATTGCAGGGCACCTGGGTGGCTCAGTAGATTAAAGCCTCTGCCTTCAGCTCAGGTCATGATCTCAGGGTCCTAGGATCGAGTCCCACATTGGGCTCTCTGCTCAGCAAGGAGCCTGCTTCCTCCTCTCTCTCTCTCCGCCTGCCTCTCTGTCTACTTGTGATCTCTGTCAAGTAAGTAAATAAAATCTTAAAAAAAAAAAAAAAAGAATGTTGATGGCAGCCTTTTTGAAAGGACTGCATGATCCAGGATTTCATTCTTGGCCCTCTTTGCTTACTCCCTAGGTATTTACTTGAACACCTATCATTTGTATATGGACAACTCCTAAATTTATAATCAGTCTGGACTTCTATGAATTCCAAAACTCTCTGTGAGACTCTCTATTTGCTACCCTGTGGACCTCTAACAGATTTTTCACATTTAATATATCTCATTGCTGAAGTAAAGAACAATGGAGTCATCCTTAATTCTTCTATGCTCACATGCTACATCCAATCTCATGGGTTCTGCTTTGAAAAAGTTCCCAGAATTCCACTTTATCACCACCAGCACTGTCCAAGTCATTGTCTTCTCTTGCCTTAGATGATGGCAAGAGCCCCTGTATCTGTCTTTATCTCCCTCAACCTACATATAGAGGTTTGTTAAATGTGAAATTCTCTCCCTCCTCTGCTCAAAATTTTAATAACTTTCCAACTCACCCAGAGTTAAAGCCAAAATCTGTACAAGACCTGGAAGAATGACAAAATCTGGCACCTATGCCTCTTTAACACTGTCTTCTGTTCACTCCACTCTGGCCACATTGTCCTCCTTGCTGTTTCTCAAAGCTTTTATTCATGCTGTTCCCTCTGTCTTGAATGTTCTTTCCCAGATACTGACAAGACTGCTGCTCTTGCTTCCTTCAGGTCTTGGCTCAAATGTTACTGTCTCAAAAAGGCCTAATCTGAATACTCTATCTAAAATTCTAGCTCTCTACCCATGACAGTTTCTCTCTCTCCTTGCTGCTATATTTTTTCTTTCTTTATTATATTCTATATATTTACCTATTTGTTTTGTCTATTTTCTCCAGTAGACTCAATGAGGGGAGGAATTTTTGTTTAGCTTGTTCACTGTTGAATCCCCAGTGTTTTAACTAATGTGTGGTAGGTAGTGGGCACTCAAAAAATACTTGCTCTATGAATCAATTGAAAAAATGAAAACATCATAAGAGTCTATAAATGGTGATTATTTAAATAAATTATGGTAGATCCGTAAAAGAGAAAAATAGAATAAAAACTTAAAAATCAGGGGTGCCTGGGTGGCTCAGTGGGTTAAAGCCTCTGCCTTCGGCTCAGGTCATGATCCCAGGGTCCTGGGATCGAGCCCCGCATCGGGCTCTCTGCTTCGCGGGGAGCCTGCTTCCTCCTCTCTCTCTCTGCCTGCCTCTCTGCCTACTTGTGATCTCTGTCTGTCAAATAAATAAATAAAATCTTAAAAAAAAAAAAACTTAAAAATCAGATTGGCTGGAATAAAATTCTGTCTCTGATACTTGCTAATTTTGTGGTCTTGGGAAATCTACCCAATCTCATATTTTTCTCATCTCCAAAATGAAGATAATAAAAATACTCACCCCTAAGGATTGGCATAAATATAAATGAGATTATAATTTTAATGCTTAGCATAGATGGTGACTCATAGCAAATACCTAAATAATATTAACTGCTATTATTACAATGGAATGCTATACAACTGTTAACAGCATAAGGTTGATTTACACGTATGGATATCAAAGATCCTAGATGTTAAAGAAAAAAGATATCCCAAAACAAATATGTATAGTATGACCTCACTTATGTGTAAAAAAAATCCCTCTGTGTGTGTGTGTGTGTGTGTGTGTGTGTACAGGTTAAAATATGAGAAAAATCAAACCAGACTTCGATTAAATCAGATTTTAAAGATGGCTATAATGAAAATTAATTTTTTGAGAGAGAGAGAGAGGTAGAGCATTCACACAAATGCATGTGGGGGGAGGGGAAAAGAGAGGGGGAGAGAGAATCCCAAGCAGGCTCCACACTCAACACAGAGATAACATGCGGGATTGATCTCAGACCCTGAGATCACGACCTGAGCTGAAATCAAGAGTCAGTTGCTTAATTGACTGAACCACTCGGGTGCCCCAAATTATATGGAAGTCTGTGAAGGAGATTTGAACTTTTCTGCTCCATATGTCTTCATTGTTTGAATTGTTTGACTGAATTATTCACAAAAGGCACCAAGTTATTCATTTTTTTAATGTAAAAACTTAAAACTGGGATAAAAAATTCCTCTTATCCCTGCCTATTAAGCCACCTTCCAAGAGGATGATCCAGATCTATGAGTTATAATTTTAAAGGTGTTAGGAAAAGTATTTGGCTAGACTATTTATCAAAGTATATTAATCTTTTGAAATTCATTTTCCTGTTGATAAGGAAATTTTTAAGTCCCTTTCCATAACTTGTATTGTTCCCAGGTATAGAATCAGATGTGAGAGTAAAGAATATGCTTTTATAGACTATACTTACTCCCTGTCCCCCTTGAAATAATTTCTTAGAAACTTGCCCCTTTTTTTCTCTTCTTATTTTTTTAAAGGATTTTTTTAAATTTATTTACCAGAGAGAGAGAGAGAGCATGCACAAGAGAGGGAATGAGAGACAGAAGGAGAAGCAGGCCCCCCACGGAGCAGGGAGCCCGATGCAGGACCCAGGACCCAGGGATCCCAACCTGAGCTGAAGGCAGATGCTTAACCAACAGAGCCACCCAGGGGCCCCTGTTCCTCTTCTTAAATGTAACCTAAAAACTTAAATCAGTCCTAGTGTCTCACCATCACCTCAGTGTCACAAACGCCTGACCAATGAGAGCAGCAGAGCATGTCTAAGTAGCAGAGTCACTGTAACCACCTTTCTCTGTTGAACACAAGTAACCCTCCCCCATTCCAGGGTTTCAGAACTCAAGCCTTCTTTGACTCCTCCCTCTCCTCATCTCTCACACCCAATCCATTCTGAGTAATGAGAAGGTCAACAGACCCTCGTGGAGGACTTAGTGTGCCAGGCACCAAGCCTGGGCTGTGGAAACAGTAAAACGGGGTAGTCTTTGTCTTTGAGGAGGTGTTTCCTGGTGGGGAAACAGACATATAAGTAAACAACACAACCTACAAAGTATTAGAGAAAAAGAAGAATAGCCACCTCTCCAATATTTTCTCCTGCACCCATTCCTTCTGCTACCTCTCTTACCCAAGTCGTTCAGCTGCTGTTCTTCCCCAGCTCATCTCTCTACTTCCAGTGTCTCCCTAATCTAATCCACTGTATGCAAGGCAGCCAAATGAACCTTCCCAAATCATGATTTTTAGTTTACTTCATGATTCTACATGATTTTACTTTACTCCAACACTCAAAAGCCTCCTTGGTTTCTCATTGCCAACATGATAAAATACAAGTGTCCATATACCTCAGAGTCAAGGCCAGTACACCGTATGCTCTTAATAAGTAGTTGATGAAAGCTACCCTATTTTTTAAATTACATTCAATTAGCCAACATATAATACATCATTAGTTTTCGAAGGTTCCGAAAAGGGATGTGGGTGGGGGCATGGAGTAACTGAGTGATGGGCATTAAAAACGGCACGTGATGTGATGAGCACTGGGTGTTACTCGCAACTAATGAATCATTGAACATTATACCAAAAATGAACAAGGTACTCTATAAAGGCTAGTTGAATTTAAATTTTAAAAAAGAAGAAAAAAGTAAGTAGCTGATGAATAAATTAATGAATGAGTCTGGACTGCAATTCTCTATTCAAACTTATTATATAATCATATGGCTTTAATCATACTACTTCTTCATCAACATGGATATAAATTCTGTCCCCAGAGCACATCAGCACATCCCTGCCTATGTCCCTTTCTAGTTCCCCTTTTCCTGTGTCCCCAGAAGCATTTCCTAACTGCCTCCTAACTGCCAACACTCTGGGCCCACCTCTTCAGTGGAATCTTCCAAATGTCTTTAGAATTCCTCATCTGAGCCACTCATTTGCTACTTTGGAATATGCTACTAGGAATTGTTATCTTTTGATAAATATGCCCTGTCTCTCCAAATAGGAACCCCATAAATTATTAGTACTTTGAAACTGGAACTACAAATGTTAGCTCTCATACGATAATTACTTAGAGTGCTGGAACAAAACATTTGGAAGAGAAAACAACATTTATTCCCAATAGGTGTGAATGACACATTCCCACGTCTCCCTCCCGTTGTAGGCTCAACAAGGGATCTGATAGGAAATCGCGAGGCAGCCGCCCTTGCTAGCATGATAATGAATTAGGAACATGTTGATCAACATCTTATTTCCCATCAACATGACAGAACTACAAATCTATTTCCAGGGCCAGCTCCATCAAACCCACCAGCTGCCACTGGGTATTTCTTAATTTATTTTGATTATTAAAGATTCAGGCATGTTTAAATTGGGAAGTATGGGAAAAGGACTAAGAGCCTTCCTGGGCTCTTTGTGCTAAATCGATAGCATCTCCTTGATACAGCTCTCCATGACCTTCGAGTTTTGGAGAGAATCAAGCAGCAAAGTCTGTGTTTTTATCTCATTCTACAACATTGTCACTTATTTCATCCCCAGATTCAGAAGCCAAAGGGCATAGTAACGATCTGTTCAACTTGCAACAACAAAGCCACTGAGGCGGGTTGGACCTGCAGACGGGGGTGGGGAGCTCTCCCCCAGTGCTGCCTCCCGTGAAGTTGAGCAGCCCGCCTCCTCCACTGTCCTCCGAACCACAGCACTCCCACACCATGCTGTCATGCCACCCACCATTGTGTCCCCAAGCTTGTATGTCTGTGCACCCCAAAAGGAATAGATCAGGAATAGAATTCTTCAAGATCACAGCTTCTCTTCTTTATAATTCCCATCTTCAGAAGAGTGTCCAGCAAAGAGCAGGCCTGTAATGTTTGAACTGAACAAAAACTGACAATTTACTACGATTTTCAATTTCAGATGATCATAACAGCTTTTCTTGAAACAGAGGCTGCCCGCTTATCTTGCCATAGGGCCGCAGGAGGCGCACAGCAGCTGTGAGGGTCCAAATGGATGTCTGAAGATCTCTCAGCAACTGTTGTACAACACATTAGCATTAATAAGGCATTTTCACATGTTATTGGATTAATCCACACAATAACCTGTGAGTTTGTTACATTATTCCCATTCCCATTTTATAGGTGAAAAAAACTAAGGTTAAGAGAAGCCAGGGGTAAGAGGCAGAATAATAACCTTGCAAGAATATCAGGTCCTAGTTGTTGGAACCTATAAACACCATCTTACAAGGAGAAAGCATCTTTGCAGATGGGATTAAAATAAGGATTTTGATATGGGAAAATTACCCAGTGAGCCCTAAATATAATCAATAAGGGTCCTTATAGGGAGGTCCCTAGAGGAAGATTTCATACACACACACACACACACACACACACACACACACACACACAGATACACACAAAAGCAACATGACCTCAGAGGTGGAGATTGGTGTGATGCAGCCACAAACCAAGAAGTACTAGCAGCCACCAGAAGCTAGAAGAGACAGGAATGGATTGTCCTCTAGAGCCTGCAGAGGAGTGCGGCCAGCTGACACCTTGATTTGGGGCCCGTGGAACCAATTTTGGACATCTAGCTTCCAGAACTATAGAAGAATAATTTCCGTTATTTGAAGCCACAGAATGTGTGGTAAATTTTTTCAGCCCAGAAAACCACTACACTGGGTAACAGGCCTAAAGTCAAATAGTAGTAAGAGGTTCCTCCGGAATTCAAATCCAGGTCCTCTGACTAAATCCCAAACCTGTTTCCGTTTCCCATGGCCGTGATGCTGAGAACATGACCCAATCCCTGGCTATGGCAAGGAGCTTTGGGAAGCTATGTTACCTTTCCAACCTTCTAGAGTGGTAAAGGTGGCTTACTCCTTCACAATGAGCCTAACTTTCTGTGATATGCCCAGTACTAGATGAAGTCCTTCATATGCATTATATCCTTCAATACTCTCAACATAAGGAATTACATGCAAAGAAAGAAATGGAGCCACAGAGAGGTTAAAGTACTCATTTAAGTCTCATTCACCTTAAGAAATTATTTGCATATTTAAAAATAAACATGATGGGATAATATTTTTCTAAATTTTAATCATGTTCAATCTTCTTCCCACATCCACCTTCTCCATTCCTGGAATTTCTTTGTAAGTTCCACAAGGTGTCTCCCCCAACACAAGTGAGACATTATGAATTACTCACAAAAGCAGAGGAGAGAACAATGGAGTCAAATATTTTACTCATGTCTGACAAGCTCAAGTACAGGAACAAGATGGTACAAATTTGGAAAAATAGGATCTTTGGTGCTCCCAGTCACTCAGTCCAGGAAATGATTTCATGGCCGTCAAGACGGAGAAAGGAGAGATCTCATGAACAGGAATAAAGGACCACTGAGAATTTACCATTTAACCATTTACCATTTTACCATAACATTTACCACCTAAGAGCTTCATGGTGGTAGAGCCAGTGCTCAGACCACGGCAGTCTGGGTGTGAGCCACCAATGGACAAGCAGGAGTGAAGTTCATGTGACCTTTGGGCACTTTCATTCAACCCACCTGATATGGACAGTCACTTCCCCCCACCTTCAAATGGCTTGGGCCACTCACACGAGTAACCACAAGCACATGGAAGGGAAGATGGGGCTCTGACAACCAGAGGGATAGGGCGATGGGGTACGAAGAGTGGGTAGGACTGCATCAGAGCTTTGGTGGACTCCCAGGGGGTTCCCTGACTTCTCTCACCACCTCCCCCTTTCGCTGTAACAGTCAGCAATGAACCAATTAGACCAAGAATGCATCCAATGGTCCCACTGCACATCATCAGCTGTGGAGGAGCCTGACTCAATAGGGTTCTTCTACTGGGAATCTGTCATGGAAAGTGATGTTGATTTGTAGTCTGTATCTTCTATTTCTCCAATGTATTCAGAGATTTTGATATTCAATCTATTATTTAATCAAACCTCATACTGGGGGGTTTCTTTAATTCTCCTGCATATACCTCTCTTCCACCTCATTCTTCCCTAACAAATGATTCATTCGTTCATGTGTGCATTGTCATCACACAACAGTGCACATATTCAGCCTCACTTCTATTTACTCTACCAATGATAAGGGTCCCCTCCATTTAACCTAGTACTAGATGTAGCAACAACTAAAGAGCTGGAAAGGGCAAAGCACCAATTATAGTACAATCAGGCTTGGTTGGCTGAGTGATGAGGAAATAGCAAGTCTGACCTTTTAGACTTAAGCTAACACATAGGTCACCAGTGTCCATTTAGTCAAAGACATTTTCTTTTTTCTTTTTTTTTTTTTAAAAGATTTTATTTATTTGACAGAGAGAAATCACAAGTAGGCAGAGAGGCAGGCAGAGAGAGAGGAGGAAGCAGGCTCCCCGCGGAGCAGAGAGCCTGATGCGGGGCTCGATCCCAGGACCCTGAGATCATGACCCGAGCCGAAGGCAGAGGCTTTAACCCACTGAACCACCCAGGCGTTCCTCAAAGACATTTTCTAAACCACATCAAAAATTAACGTTTTAGCCTACCACAAGCAAATTCTGATTATTTTTTCATTCTATAGAACCAGTCTCAAATCATGTATACATTTATTTCTAAAATGTTAAAAAAAAAAAAAAAAAACCTTGTCATTTATGAGGACATTTGAGGAACTCCAAAAGAAAGGGAAATGGCATAATATTCTATGAAAGGAAAACACTGAGCCACCAATCTCTAAGTGGTCTTCCATTGGGTTAATGTGGCATGATGCTGACAACATATTCTTCTCTTCACTGCCACCCCACAAATATTTTGGCCAAATTTCTATAGTATATGTTTAGCCCCAAACCAAGCATCAGGAAGAACAAACTTTGAGTCACTGGCCTTCTAGAAGCAACCCCAGCACTCTTTCTAATACCTACCCAAAGGGAATTTGCCCTGCTATAGTCATGTCTTTTCATTAGATATTTGTGGAGCCCTGGGTCATTACAGCTCAGAGACAAGTCCACTCAAATGATCCATCTCTGCCCTTTGAGATGGAACTGCTTACACACTCCAGAATTACCAAAGTCTGAGTTGACCTGTAGGAATGTCATTGAGCAGAAACCACAAGCAACACACAGAAGAGTTGGTCTTCATATTAGCACTCTGCCACTCTCACCATGAGCAACATCCTACTCCTTATTTTTAAAGTCCTCCTATCTAGCTTTTAAGACCCTTCCAGAGGGCGAATCACCCTTGCAAGTGTTATTTCTTAGTATTTACTAGGTGCCCATACCATTTGAGATCATGAAGTTCCTTGACATGTGCATATTTGACATATGTATTCCAAATATATTTAGTCATGCCAATTGTCTTCTAGAGTTGGAAATAACACAGAGGAAGTGTGTACTTGACCTGAACTCTTGAAAGTCAACTCTTGTAAGTATAAACAGAGTGGAAACCCTGTCAGCAGAAAAGCATTTACAAAAGGAAGACCAAGTCAGAACATGAGCAGCAGATGGGGCTTGAGAGCCAAGAATGAAAACCCAGGAATGCATCCAAACTCTGTAAATCATTATTGACTTAGCTTCATGCCATCTTAATGACTTTTACTACCTCTTGGTTCCAATTCGAAGTGCATATTAAAGCAAGCAACATTGCAAAGACCAGAGGGGCTAGAATAGTAAACTACCCATGGCTTAGTAATCGTTATGCATTAATTATTCAGGAGCTGGAGCTACTCTTTGCAAACATTAAAACCAGTGACAGCAAAGAAATATGCCTTCCGTTTGGAGGATGGGAAGGACTAGTACTATTTGGGGTTGATGCTGGCACGATATTTAGCAGAGCATGACAGGTTTAGTAGATAAATAATGTGAAGTAGTATCATGCAAACTGTTAGCAATGTATTGGAAGGCTCAAGTATTCCCTGTAGGGCATTTACATTGGATTTGCTATGATTGCAATATCTGCACAGTGATGCATTACATGTTTTATTCTCTTTATTATATGTTTTCATTACTTTGTGTGTTAGAATGCAATAAAGAAAGCTGAAGCAATAAAGGCTGATTGATAATAATAATTCTGCAAAGATGCAACTTCCCTTCTAAATCAGTTCCAGAGTCAGAAGAACCAATGGCATCCAGTCAACTGTTCCTTTGTTAAGATTTTATCCTCCTTTCTGATAAAGGAATGGTAATTGGTTTGGAAACAGCTTCTGGTGACAGCTGGCACTGTATGGTAAAGGAGGAGGAAGGTAGGGAAGAATGTGTTCCATTTAGAATGCTGAATCCTGCATGCGGTTCAGTTCTCTGCCTCTCCCTTTGCTTTCATATTCTACAATAATGTATCAGATGTCCTCTTTTAAAGAAAAAAGTAATAAATTTTCCAGATCAGTACTCTCTGGGCTCTCTCATTCTGACAGCCTAGGCTACACGCTAAGGTCTAAGTCTCTTCCCAAAAGAGTGTCTTTGGTAACTCTCAGACTGGGTTCGCTGGAATCAGAAACTTACTCCATGTGTGCCACGGGTTGGAAGGAGAAGAGTACCAACCGCAGTTTAAAGGAGCTTCAGAGATTCAGACATGGCTGAGCATGTGTGAAGAACAGGTGGAATCATCTACAAAGAACAGATTTTTCACAGAGGTTCTGTGGGGGGCATATGGTTTGTTTGTGGGCACCCAGGAGAAATGGATGGAAATATAGGCTAGTGTTTGTCTGGGATGTAGGAGAGAGGAGGGCTGCATGCACAAATTAAATGAAACAGCTCCACAAGGGACTTTGGGGACCCAGGGAAGTAACAGTGTTGCTTTAATGGGAAAAAATACAACACAGAGTCAGAGCAAACAGCATCCTCCCTGCTTGTATATGTAGCGCAGAGGCTCCATCCCCATCAGGATGGCTGGGAACACAGCTCCACTCAGCTCCCTGAGGATTTGCAGCTATGAGAGCACAGAGAGAGAGAGCACCCATTCCTGGTCACTCGGATCAGCATCTGCAAGGGGTCACCAGTCTTGGAGTCATGGAGAAGCACAGCCTAAATGACTCCAAGAGCAACACACGTCAACCAGCAGCACAGTATAGAGCAGCAGGGCTCAGAGTACCTGCAAGGCACCTCCCAAGACCTCCCAGAAATACAGGGAGAGAATTTTGCAGGGAATTGAGGTTTTGTATTGTGTAGGTACAAGCATGAGTCAGTGAAATTTGGGTTATAAACATTAAGTGGCTTTATTTGTACCCACAAACAAATGAGGCTTTGGGGAAACTTAGGTTATATGTGAAGCAAAGAGAACATTACATTTGTGATTGCAAAGGGCAGGCAGCCACTCTCAGTATACAATTTCCTAAAAGGCCCAAGCAATATAAGCAGCCCCCAGTTAAACACACAAATGGAACAAGGTAATCATATATTCGGGTCACACCAGTGAGCTCTCACATGTGAGAGAGTCACTCTCCAGGATGACAGAAAGGGTAAGGATGCCCAGGGGTCACAGGAAATATAGGACAGTACTTGTAAAGTACAGGTCACATAAGATCGAATGAGAAAGCCTATTAAAGTGCAGACTGCAGGACCCACTCCCCAGAGGACCTGATTCAGTCAACTCAGATATTCTAAAGCCTCCTCCCAGAGTTATCTGTACAGAAGTGGTCTTCAAACCACTCCCAGATAAACACCATCCTAGAGTTACCTGTCAACGCCATCTGGGTCTACACTGCCAAATGAATGCCCCGAAATTGATCAAGGGAATCATTAAGGTTGTGTCCAGAAGAGCTAGACCCTGTGTAAGGCAGAGAATACACTGAGGAGGACAGCGTGAAATGCTGTGACCAGACACAGGGTCAGATAATAGGAAGTCAAAGGAAACAGACGGCAGAATGGGTGTGGGACAGGGCAATGGACAAAAATGGACAAACAGGGTTGTAGGTCGCAACTTTTACATGGTGTCCATGGAGATCCTGTCAGAACATCTCATGTTGGGTTGGA
Source organism: Enhydra lutris kenyoni (assembly GCF_002288905.1). Lineage (NCBI taxonomy): Eukaryota > Metazoa > Chordata > Mammalia > Carnivora > Mustelidae > Enhydra > Enhydra lutris. The sequence continues at coordinate 8,698,362 of NW_019154099.1, read as the reverse complement.
CAGTGATGGAAAACCCTCAAGAGATAGCTACATCCGATCATTTATTTCAAGTATTTTTGTAGTCACTGGGTGTGCTAAGTATGTTTTTTGAATGCCAAGTTGGTTTCTTACATACATTTCTCTCAACTGGTGGAACTGCTTGCTATTGAGTTATGTGTTAGTTTGTGGGTCCAGTTTTTGAAAAGCTCTTTATTTCTCTATAGATGTTACTCCTCAAAAGCTACTTTGTAAGGCAGCCTCGTATTGATGGAAAGAGTATGTGCTTTGGAAGAAAAAGACTAGAATTCTTATTCAGACTCTACTCACAAAGTGGTTAACACTGAAAAAGTTCTTCGACATCTTGGGGCATCAGTTGTCTATTCTATAAAATGGAGATGACTGTCCCTAAGCTTACAAGTATTTTGTGTGGATTATATTAAATAAAATATGTGAAAGTAAAATACAGTTGTGAGGCATCCCTCACAGTTCTTGGGATTTAATAGGCACTGAGTAAATGGTCATTGTTAACTAGTATTACCAGACTAGTCTATAGCCTCGAATAGTCCCTCTTTCTAAAGTTGTGGTTAGAAGATTATCACATTTTCCAAGTTATAAGTAAAAATGAACTATTTTTATAATACCACTGCAAAAACATGTATTTATATTTCTAACCATTATATTAAAATAGGATGTATGACTAATGTGAGTTTCACAGAAATATCAGCACTTGGAGAAGGTTATTATTTTTTTTCACATGCTCAATCAATCCTAGTTTTTCTTAGATGTAAGCAGAATGTGTTCTTTCTCCTGGTAACCTTTGATTTGCTTATAGCTATTTTCTGTACCTCCCCCAGATATGGATGGCCACGTGAGCATGGCAGGCCCCGACAGACCACCCTGGGGTCACAGAAATCCCCCTGGTCTCCTTACTGTCATTTCTTAGTACTAACACCTCTTGCATTCCCCATTACCTCCTTCAGTCTAAGATGCAAGTCCATTCTCTTTCTACCCCAGAGGTAATAAGGAGCAAGGTGAGGAGTTACTGGAGCAATGGGAGTAAACTGGGAGGGCGGAGTTAATCCCCATGCAGCAATTCTTTGTGCGCTTTCTCTGTATGGCAATGTGTTGCAGTTGATGGATTACTAGACTATGACTGGTAAACTCCATAAAATGATGAATTTATAGTGTGCTTTGGGAGCACAGAGAAGGGAGCAACTATGAAAGGCAGGCTTAGCATGGCTTCAAAGAAGTGATATTTAATCTGGGTTTTAAGATTATAATGGTAGGAGAGTCAAGAATATTCCAGGCTGTGTGGATAGCATGTGCAAAGAAAAGAGCAAATACCCTGTTGTGGTTAAAACTGTGTGTATGTGTGTGTGTGTGTGTGTGTGTGCGTGTGTGTGCGCGCGTGCGTGCATGCGCACACGCGTGCACGCACACGTGTCTGTCTAAAGGTGGTGACAAAGGATTGGGGGTGTGATCAGAATGGCAGGTTGTGATTAGACTGAGAATAGCCTTCAACCCAAGCTATAGAAGTAGTACCTTTATCCGTAAGTTTCAACTGTCTTCAAAAATTACTTTAGGGTGCCTGGGTGGCTCAGTGGGTTAAGCCTCTGCCTTCAGCTCAAGTCATGATCCTAGGGTCCTGGGATCGAGTCCTGCATCGGGCTCTCTGTTCAGCAGGGAACCTGCTTCCTCCTCTGCCTGCTTCTCTGCCTACTTGTGATCTCTGTCTGTCAAATAAATAAATAAAATCTTTAAAAAAAAGAATTACTTCAATAGCAGTACATGCATAAATTATACAGAATGAGAATAGATGTGAGGAGACTAGTTAAAAGCTTACTATAATATCTTTTAACTGTTGGTACATCTCGTAGACTACCCACGTTTCTTATACTAATACAAAGTAGAGGTGAACCTACAACAGAAGAAAAGAGGCATCAATAGCATCCTGTTTTGGTGACTTAGATTATCAGCGAATCAAAGTGAAATTCTGCCTTTGTTAATGTCCAAACAAATTTAAGACCTAGAACTACATTTTGCTTATTTAAAAGGCCTTTTCATTTAAGGGGTGCCTGAGTGGCTCAGTTGGTTAGGCGACTGCCTTCAGCTCAGGTCATGATCCCGGGGTCCTGGGATCAATCCCACTTTAGGCTCCCTACTGAGTGGGGAGCCTGCTTCTCCCTCTCCCTCTGCTGCTCTGCCTGCTGGTGCTCTCTCACTCTCTGGGTCAAATAAATCTAAATAAATAAATAAATAAATAAAAGGCCTTTTCATTTAAAATAAGCATATTTCATTTGAAAATGGACTTTGCAGCTGAATCTATTGAAAATATTAGTGACCTAGTTTTACAAAACTAGGATTCTGAAGCCAGCTTCAATGTGATTCCCAGTATGTTCAAGCTACTTAGGGCTCTTATCAGAACTCCATATCACTGTGAAGTGGTTGCAATTTGGACAATAGGGCCTGGCACTGTCTAGAAAGCTGTTGCTATTACCTAACATGAAAAAACAATTATCTTGAAATTTCACTGAATCCATAAAGAAAATTGAGATGTTTGCATTTACAGATTTGTTAATCCCCCAAAAGAGTTCCATTCCCCTCCCTACTCCTTAATCACACCATCTCTATAATTTCAGACAATTAATAATCAAGCTTTTATTTAACTAGACCATTGCTTCCTCTCAAATCCTAAACTTATTACCAAAACGAGCTTCAGGACCCTAAGAAAATTCTCAAGAAATTTTTGCCAAGTGAATTATTGAGCAATAAAACAGGATAATTTAAAAGAGAAATTCCATGCTTTGATCTTCTTGAATCATTAAAATGGACTTGGGGTTAGGTCTTCTGGTTGTCAGACCTGTTCAACAATAATAATAGTTCTCTTCACTTACCAAGAAAACTGACAAAAATCACCATTTATTTCTGTTCCAAATTATGGTTTTATAAAACTTTCATTTTATTATAGGTGAAATACCATGACTAATAAAAAAAAAGACTCTGTTTTTAAATACCACTTTTATTGTAGCAAACATCATCACTTTCTAATGAATAAATCTCATCAATGAAACAAGAACAAAGCAAAATGTCATTCACTTCCAAAACCCTATTCAACCTCTTTTTAAGGACAGAAGTTCTGAGCTCAACACAGTGTCTTAACAGTGTCTCCTGGAAGTCCTCCTCCTCCTTTGATCTTTCCTGCAATCTGCATTCCACTGTAGAGGACAGCAGCTCTCTATCCTGAAACCAAGATGGAAGCATGAAAGGATGGTGGACTTGGGGCCCAATTCCAGATCTTGGTTCAAATTTAGTCACATACTAGTTCTGTGACCTAAAGCCTGACCATTCTGGCTCAGTTTCCTCAGATGTAAAATGAAGGTAAAAATAACCTACTTCCTATAGGGCATGTAAGTGTGTATGTGTATTAAACTATATTCAATAAATACCTTATCATTTACCTGAAGAAGAAAAGCTCAATGTTCTTTCTACACAAAAGAGGTCTGGACAACAAAAATCACAAAAGGAGGTGGAATAAATGGATACAAATATATGTAAGTGAACTCAGCTCTGCAACTAAAAGACAAAGAACGTCAAACTATTTTTTCAATGTCACATCTAAAATGAAACTTACAAAAGGAAAATCTAAAAAAAATTAAAATTAAAAATATAGAAAAATTACATGTTAAGCATGTGTTAACTAAAAGAAATCTTGTATAGTTACAATAATACCAGATAAAAATAATCTTTAAGGGGAAAAAATTATTAGTGGAGAGGGCGTCTACATATTAATAAAAAGTTAGTTCTCCAGAAAGATGTAAAACTACTAAACCTGTTTCCATAAAATAAAATACCTTCAAATATATACAAAAATTATAGAAAGGAAAGGAGAAATATACAAATCAACCATCACCGGAGTGAAAGGTTTTAACACACCTCTCTGTTAATTTAAAGATCAAATAAACAAAGAGTCAGAAAGTACACAGAATATTTGAAGAACACAATTAATAATCCATGTATTAATGTACATTTATAGAATATAATTAGAGAATAAACATTCAAGTATACATGGGCTAGCTATGAAAACTGACCACACAAGGAAAGTCTCAATAAATTTCAAAGAATCCTAACATAATCTGCATTCTCTGATCTCAATTATATTAAATTAGAAACCAGGGAGAAGAGGATTTTTTTCAAGCCCACGAATTTAAAATAATTCATGGCTCGATGGAGAAATCATACAAAAAGTCTGAAACAAGGGCACCTGGGTGGCTCAGTTGGTTGGGCGACTGCCTCCAGCTCAGGTCATGATCCCAGAGTCCCCGGACTGAGTCCCGCATCGGGCTCCCAGCTCCACAGGGAGTCTGCTTCTCCCTCTGAACTTCTCTCTCACTGTCTCTCTTTCAAATAAATAAATAAAATCTTTAAAAAACAATCTGAAGCAATAAAAAAAATTACATAGCAAAATTCGAGGAATGCAGTTCAAAGGTAACTGAAGTTAAAACAAATAATCCTTAAACTTGTATGGAACCACATAAACCTCAAATAGTCAAAGCACTCTTGAAAAGGAAGAACAAAACTGGAATTACTGTAATCCCACATTTCAAGATAGTGATCAAAACAGTAGGATACTGACACAAAAATAGACACGTAGATCAACATAGTGGAGAGCCCATAAATAAACCGACAATTATATAATCAATTAATCATCAACAAAAAGAGGCAAGAATATGCAATGGGAAAAAGATAGTCTCTTCAACAAATGATGTTGGGAAAACCGGACAGCTACATGTGAAAGAATGAAAATGGACACCCGACTTACAACATACACAAAATAAACAGTATGGAGCTTCCTCAGAAAATTAAAAATAGGAAAAAAATTAAAAATAGAATTACCATATGATCCAGTAATTCTGCTAATGGGTATTTGCCCGAAGAATACAAAAACATTGATTTGAAAAGATACATCCCTGTATGTTTACAGCATCATTATTTTCAATAGCTAAATTATGGAAGCAGACTAGGTGCCCAGACAGATGAATGTATGAGGAAGAGCTGGTATAAATATACAATGAAATACTACTTAGCCATAAAAAGAATGAAGTCTTACAACAAATGGATGGGGCTAGAGAGTACAATGTTAAGTAAAATAATTCAGTCAGAGAAAGACAAATACCATATAATTTCACTCATATGTGGACTTTAAGAAACAAAACGAGGGAATAAAGAAAAAGACAAACCAAAAAACAGACTCTTAATGATAGAGAACAAAACTGATCATTGCCAGAAAGAGGAGGGTGGGGGGATGGGTGAAATAGATAATGGGGATTAAAGAGTACACTCATCATGATGAGCACTGAGTAATATATAGAATTGTTGAATCACTGTATTGTACACCTGAAACCAATATAACACTGTATGTTAATTATACTGGAATTAAACAAAACAAGAACAAAGAAAAGAAAGTAACTTAAGTAACACTTATAGCCATACATGGTTGTTTTTAAAGATTTTATTTATTTGAGAGAGAGAGCACAAACAGGGGGAGCGGCAAAGGGAGAGGGAGAAGCAGGCTCCCCACTGAGCAGGGAGGACACTCAGGACCCTGTGATCATGACCTGAGCCGAAGGCAGACTCTTAACCAACTAAACCAGCCAAATGCCCGCCATAAATGTTTTTATTAGAGAAAAGGGGTGAATATAAATAAGAGTCCAACCTAAGAATTTTTTTAAAAAAATCAATCTATTAAAAATGGAAAAATATTTAATAGTAAAGATAAAATGAAATAGGAATAAAATAGAAAATGAAGATATTAATAAAGAGGATCAACTGAACAAAATAATTTCTAGTGGAGTAGTAAATTTGACCAATTTCAGCAAGGTTGATCAAGAAAAAATAGAAAAGGCATATTATTAGGAATAGAAGTGGGTCACAATTATTAAGATTATAGTTTTTTGTCAATAAATTTGAAAATTTAGGGAAAAATCAAAAAATTCCCTGAGACAGTTAAATTATCAAAACTTACCCGAGAAAAAAAATCAAGAACTTGAATATACCATACCCATTAAAGAAATTGAATTCGTTTTAACTTTTTTCATAAAAAAACCCCCAAGACTAGAGTGCTTCATGTCCAAGTTCTACCAAATATTTAGTAAGCAACTAATTCCTAAGTCAGTTTCTTCCTGTTATGTTTTGTTGAAGATTTTCAACTAAACGTAAAAACCTATTCTGTATTTCCTCAGAAAGGAAACTTCCTTTCCAAGTCTGGCCTATCATATGTAAATGCTTATTACATTTAGAAGTTGATTTGTCTATCTTATCATGTAGGAAATCCAATTTTCTATTTTTTCATATCCACTGCCATTTCTGCCATGTATCAGATTTCCACATATATGTCTGTTTTTGAGCTGTTGCATGTTTCGTTGATTATTTCTCGATATGTACCCACTAATGTAATTACCATAGTGTTTAATGTTTGTAAATCATCTGCCCTCCTCCCCCAGTCCCCTCCAGTCCCCACCCTCTGCTTCTTCCAGAGAATCTGAGCATCTGGGCTTTTTTTTTTTTACCTCTGTTCTTTCTTACAAATTTTAAAATATACTCAGGAAAGTTCCATAAAAAATCTTGTTGGGATTTTTAATGGAATTTTTTTTTAAATGTAGATCAATTTGGTGAGAACTAACATCCTTATAATATTGAACCTTCTTATGCTAAAATGTGGTATGTAATAGTTTCAATTATTTCACTCTTCAGTGGTTTTCAATAAAATGGTCATAAATTTCTCCTGAATGATCTTTATTTTCCTTATTCCTACACATTGTGTTAATTGTGTTTTTAAAGGGTATGTTGCTGGTGTTCAGAAAGGAATTTCATTTTAAAGATTTTATTTATTTATTTGACAGACAGAGATGACAAGTAGGCAGAGAGGCAGGCAGAGAGAGAGAGAAGGAAGCAGGCTTCCCGCTGAGCAGAGAGCCTGATGCGGGGCTCGATCCCAGGACCCTGGGATCATGACCTGAGCCGAAGGCAGAGGCTTTAACCCACTGAGCCACCCATGCGCCCCAAAAGGAATTTCACTTTTATACACTGAGCTTCATCCAACAACCTTGTTGAACTCTCACAAATTCTAATATTTGTCTCTACATTTTATGGGTTTTTCTATGATAATTTCAACCACAAGTAACAAAAATTTTGTTCCCGCTTTAATAATATTTACATCTATTATTTCTTTTTCCTTATGAGTACTATTCCTGAAATTTTTACTGCAACATTGCACCTAAATTGTCATAGTGGGTGTCCTTGTCCTACTACTCTTTTTGAAGGAAAGGCTTTGTGCTTGACATTGAATTAGCTGTTGGTTTACTGTCTGATGTTTGGTATTTTAGATATCCTTTATCAGGTTAAGGAAATTCATGTCTATTTCTACTTTTCTAACAGCATTTTACCAAATGCTTTTTATATATTTAATATTAAATCTGTTAATGTGGTAAAATAAATTTAACTATTTTTCTAATGCTGAACTTTCCTTTTCTGATACAAACCCAACTTGATCATATATTAGCTTTTTGATGGATTCTTGAATTCAATTGCTAATATTTTAGTTGCTACTTTTTCATCTTTGCTCATAAATATACTTAGCCTATAGAGTTTCTTTCTCATACTCTCCTGGTCATGTTTTCATGCCAAGACTTTGCTAGAATAACAATGAGGTTCTGCTGCAAATAAAAGAAACCACTCTAATTATTTTAAGCAGAAAGAGGATTAGGTCCTTATAAATTTGTTAGAAGGGCTGTCAAAACAGGTTTTAGGCTGAGGCTCTAAGACAGACTTCTAGAGAAATCTTGCACAGGTGGTAAAAGTTAATTGTTATTTCTGCTACAATAAAAATAACCCACAACAATAGATGTGATAGTTAAATTTTATGTGTCAACTTGGCAAGGATTTGGTGCCCAGGTGATTGGTCAAAACTAGTCTAGATGTTGCTGTGAAGTTGTTTTGTAGACATAACAACTACAATCGGCTGACTTTAAGATTACCCTCAGTAATATGGGTGAGCCTGACTCAGTTAAATGCCTTAAGAAGAAACTGAAGCTTTCTAGACAAGAATTCCGTCTCAACACTGTACCATACATGTCCTGCCCTAGTTTCCAACACACCAAGTCTGCCCTACAGACTTCAGACACAAGAATACAATATTAACCTCTGTCTGAGTTTCCAGCCTGCTGTCCTGATGTCCTACAAATTTTGGATTTGACAGCCCCAGATACTCACATGAGCCAATTTCTACTAAAAAAAAAAAATGTATCTAATATATATGTAATAAATACTTACATATATCTTTATCATATATGTGTATAAATATTATATATCATACATTGCACATATAATACACATATATTACCTTTTACATGTATGCATGCATACATATGTGTGTATATATGGGAATGCAAATGGTATAGTCACTTTGGAAGACATTAGGCAGTTTCTTATAAAACTAAATATACTCTTAGCATACAACACAGCAATTGCATTTCTTGGTATTTATCCAAAGGAGTTGAAAACTTATGTCCACATAAAATCCTACACACAGATGTATATAGCAGCTTTATTCATAGTTGCCCAAACTTGGAATCAACCAAGATGTTCTTCAGTGGATAAAGAAACTGTGGTACATCCAAACAATGGAATATTATTCAGCACTAAAAAGAAATGAATTATCAAGACAGTAAAAGATATGGAAGATTTTTGTATTCTCTGGGTAAGCATCTAGTAGTACAACTGCTGGATCATAGGGTAGTTCTATTTTTAACTTTTTGAGGAATCTCCTGCACCCTAATCTTGTAGCAGGATTATCTACAATAGCCAGATTATGGAAACAGCCCGAGTGTCTATCAATTGATGAATGGATAAAGAAGAGTTGGTAGACTCTGGAAAACAGCATTGAGGTTCCTCAAAAAGTTGAAAATAGAGCTACCCTATGACCCAGCAATTGCACTACTGGGTATTTACCCTAAAGATGCAAATGTAGTGATCCGAAGGGGCACATGCACCTGAATGTTTATAGCAGCAATGTCCACAATAGCCAAACTATGGAAAGAACCTAGATGCCCATCAAGAGATGAATGGATAAAGAAGATGTGGTATATATATACAATGGAATACTATGCAGCCATCAAAAGAAATGAAATCTTGCCATTTGTGATGACGTGGATGGAACTAGAAGGTATTATGCTGAGTGAAATAAGTCGATCAGAGAAAGGCAATTATCATATGATCTCCCTGATATGAGGAAGTTGAGAGGCAACGTGGGGGGTTTGAGGGGCAGGGAAAGAATAAATGAAACAAGATGGGATTGGGAGGGAGACAAACTATAAGAGACCTTTATCTCACAAAACAAACTGAGAGTTGCTGGGGGTAGGGGGGTAGGGAGAGGGTGGTGGGGTTATGGACATTGGGGAAGGTATGTGCTATGGTGAATGCTGTGAAGTGTGTTAACCTGGCGATTCACAGACCTGTACCCCTGGGGTTAATAATACATTATATGTTAATAAAAAAATTTAAAAATTAAAAAAAAGAAGAATTGGTAGACACACACACACACACACACACACACACACACAATGGAGTATTACTAAGCCATAAAAAATAAAATCTTGCCATTCGCAATGACATGGATGGAGCTAGAAAGTATAATACTAAGTGAAATAAGTCAGTCAAAGAAAGACAAATACCATATGATTTTACTCATACGTGGAATTTAAGAAACAAAAACAAATAAGCAAACGGGGAGAAAAGAGAAAGGTAAACCAAGAAATGACACTTTACTATAAAGAATAAACTGATGATTGCCAGAGGGAGGTGGGTAGGGGGATGTATGAAAGTGTTGAATAGCTACCGAAACCAATATCAGACTATATGTTAACTGGAATTTAAATAAAAACTTAAAGAAAGAAAAAGAAAAAGCAATTTAGCTTCCACCAGACTCTCCTTTTGGGATACTCACCCTTGAAACATTCATGGAATTTAATATTATATGAATTGTATTTTGAATTGTATATGAATATTATATATATATATATATATATATATATATATATATATCTCTTTTCTTTATTTAAATTCTAGTTAGTTAACATATATAGTAAAATTGGTTTCAGGTGTAGAATTTAGTGATTCATCACTTGCATACAACACCCAGTGCTCATCACAAGTGCCTTCCTTAATGCCCATCACCCACTTAGCCCATCCCCCACCCACCTCCTTCCATCAACGCCCAATTTGTTCTCTATAGTTAAGAGTCTCTTATGGGGTCTCCCGGGTGGTTCAGTAGTTGGGGGTCTGCCTTTAGCTCAGGTCATGATCCCAGTATCCTGGGATCCCTGCTTGTTTAACAGCCTGCTTCTCCCTCTCGCTCTGCTGCTCCCCTTGCTTGGGCATGCTCACTCTCTTTCTGTCAAATAATTAAATAAAATCTTATTTTTAAAAAAGTCTCTTGGGGCACCTGGGTGGCTCAGTGAGTTAAAGCCTCTGCCTTTGGCTCAGGTCATGATCCCAGGGTCCTGGGATCGAGCCCCACATCGGGCTCTCTGCTCAGTGGGGAGCCTGCTTCCTCCTCTCTCTGCCTACTTGTGAGCTCTGTCTGTCAAATAAATAAATAAAATCTTTTTTAAAAAGTCTCTTATGGTTTGCTTCCTTCTTTCTTTTTTTTTTCTGATATTGCATTAATTTTTAATTAATAAATATATTTGTTCATTGCCACCCCCCAAAAAAAAGAAGACACGGAGGAGTCTTAAACCCATATTACTAAGCAAATGTAGCCAGTTTGAAAAGGCTACATACTATGCAATTTCAACTATATGATATTCTGGAAAACTCTTCCACAGAGACAGTAAAAAGATCAGTGGTGCCAGGGGTGGGAGGAGACAGAGATGAACAGGCAGAGCTTAGAGGACTTTTAAGGCAATATTCTGTATGAAAGATACTCTATATGATACCATAATGATGGACAAATATCATCATACATTTGTCCAAACCCACAGAATGTATACCACCAAGAGTGAACTCTAAAGTAAACTCAGAACTTTGAATGATTATATATCAGTGTAACTTCACTGATTGTAACAAATGTACCCTTCTGGAGGTGGGTGTTAAGAGTGGAGGAGACCGGGCGCCTGGGTGGCTCAGTGGGTTAAGGCCTCTGCCTTCGGCTCAGGTCATGATCTCAGGGTCCTGAGATCGAGGCCCGCATCGGGCTCTCTGCTCAGCGGGGAGCCTGCTTCCTCCTCTCTCTGCCTACTTGTGATCTCTCTCTCTCTCTCTCTCTCTCTCTGCCAAATAAATAAATAAAATCTTAAAAAAAAAAAAAGTGGAGGAGACCATGCATGTGAGTGGGGGTATACATGGGAAATCTCTGTACTTTCCTCCCAGTTCTGCTGTGAACTTGAAAGTGTTCTGAAAAAATTAAGTCTTTAAAAAGAAAAAGAAGTCACAGACTCACTAATCAGGGCAAGAGACTGAATTTTTGTCATAGAAAGGAAAGCCGTCTCTCTCATCAGAATGAAGATACGTGATGAGATGAACCAGTAGTATGAACTTGGATAAGACACTTATTCTCTCTAATCCTCGGTTTCTTACTATTTAAAATGAGGACGACTGTATCTAAATCATAAGAATTAATTATGTTCAAGCCTCTTGCATTGAACTAATAAAGTGAACTGAACTCAATTAAGCTAAGGTGAAGCTATTCTCAGCAGATAGAGGACGACAGAATCATCCTAGTTGGCATGTTAGGTTCTCCTTGTTATTCCTGTACAGGGTCATGAGGCAAGGCTGCTTATACTTCTATGGGACTTGCTGCACACATACTACATCTGGTTAGATTCACTCGATGTCAAGATCAGCCACTGTCAGATGCTTCACACAACTGCTGAATGATCAGAAAAGCTAGTTTTAAATACACACACCTTTACAGTCTTGTCATCCACTCAGTGATACTCCCTCCTCCAAAGGCTGAGTGCAAAGCCACCATCCCTACCACTTCCTCCACTGGGCCAGCTGACATCTGGAGCATCCAGACAAAATGAGATTCTAGGCTATTAAATATTTTCCAAGACAAAAAGCCTTAGGGGCTAGATAAAAACAAAACACAACAAAAAAGGGGAAAAAACAGAATCTAGAAAAAAATACATGAGAAACTGGTTTGTACACACACACACACACACACACACACACACACACACACCCCTTTAAGCCTTTGGGATTTGGTCACCTTCTCAGCTGTACAGAACCTATTTCTGAATTGAGCACTTTCTCCAATGCTGATCAGAGGCAGATAGCATGCCTTATATCCTGCATATGCCAAGGGCAATGTCAGCACTCAACAAATAAGAAAAATAATGATAAAAACGAGAGGCTAAAACCCTATGCAACCTTTTGCCAACTCCTGCTTTTGAAATTCTAAATTGCATGCTGAACCATATGGTTCCACATACTAGCGGCTTCTCTGGGGAAATGACTCAAGCATACATTTGTCTTTCTGGGGATGGCTGAGTTTTCTACAAGCCCTCTGTCTTCACAAGCCTACACACTTTTTGTTGAAGGAAAATCTTGTGAAAAGCAGAACATTCAAGAGTCATTAGTAGTCACACTCATAAGCTTTCATACTTACCCACAACCCTCCAAACAGGCCTCCCCGTGGTTACTAAATTTTTTCTCTTGCTGAGATCTCCCAGCATGCCCTAGGTTTATCAAGTAAAGCCAAATATTAAGAGGAAAATCTTGAAAATCCTTCAGTGCCTGGGGTGGAATCAAATCAGACAAGCTCTCCACTCTGGCACCAGCCAGCTGAGCTACAAACACTGACCCAGCCCACGCTGAGAAGACTCATCATGAGTAGAAACCCATAATGTTGCCAGAATACGTTGTAGACTCACAAATGGGGGAAATGAAGTATATAAAACAGTGGGAAAGTTTGCAGAAATAACAGTTAATATTTATTTCAGGCATTCATCTGTACACAGCAAGGTTGAAATGTGTTTTTCCCCCAGCACTTCTTTCTACCCTCAAGGCCTAATACTGGATAAAGATTCCGAAATCCTTAATCATGGCAGCTACACACCATGTCTCAATTTGTAACTAAATGTGCTTTTGCCAAAGTGAGCACTGGACCCAAAAAAAACAGTTGACATTAAAAATGAAAAGAAAAAAAGTACTGAGCTGGAGACAAAAATATGGAAGCCCATATTCCTGGTCAAACGAATTTTATTATGCCACGTTTTAGTGTCTTCTTTATGTATTCTACTTGGTTGCTCAGATTGTGAAGATTACAAAATAAAAATTAAGTGGCTGTGTAATGTCTGACTTGTCAGTTTTTCCACCTGGCATTTCTTTCTTTTGGAGCATTAACCCTGTCTCACAGAGAGGATGCATGAAATATGGAAAGCCACCTGTCTCATTTAGCTGAATGGGAAGGGTAGAGGGCGGGAAGTTAAGGCAGCCTGATTTCTAAACCCACACCTGCTATTTTATGCTATGTGTCCTTAAGTAAATTGCTATATGACTCCCTGAACCTTACCTGTGTTTAGGCTTTTACAGAAAATGTCATTCTCAATTAAAAAGAAGATTATCTCTGCGATTGTTGTCTCTGAAGGAGGATCTCTGGACATGTCTGCCGAATACCCAAGTCTGAATAAAATGAATGACCACGAGTCTGCCAAATAAAAATGGTGTTCTTGGGAAATGCTGCTAGTTCAGCTCAGAACTCAACCACACAAGTGGGGGTTCGTTTTGTTTTGGTATTTTTGTATGTGACAGAAGGATTTATTTGTACTCCCATGTCATCACAGTAAATGCTAAAACAAGACATGTTGTCAAGAATTAAGATTTAATAAAATAAATAAGTTGGCTTCTTCACCAAAGGTCATTCTTTTCCTAAAAAAAAATCAATTAATTAGTATATAGCATATTATAGGTACAGTTTAGTGATTCATTAGTTGCATGTAATACCATCAAGTGCCCTCCTTAATGCCCATCATCCACTTACCGCATCCCCCATCCAACTCCCCTCCAGCAACCCTCAATTTGTTTCCCCATAGTTAAGAGCTTCTTATAGTTTGTCTCCCTCTCTGATTTTATCTTATTTTATTTTTCCCTCCCTTCCCCTATGTTCACCTGTTTTGTTCCTTAAATTCCATGATGAGTCTTTCTCTGACTGACTTACCTTACTTAGCATAATACCCTCTAGTTCCATTCACATCATTGCAAATAGCAAGATTTCATATTTTTGATGGCTGAGTAATATTCCATTATTTATATTTAAACACACGCACAACACATACACACACCACACATATACCCACACACACCACATCTTTATGCATTCATCTGTGGATAGACATCTGGGCTCTTTCCATAGTTTGGCTATTGTGGACATTGCTGCCATAAACATTGGGGTGTAGGTGCCCCTTCAGGTCACCACATTTTTATCTTTGGGGTAAATACCTAGTAGTACAATTGCTGGGTCATAAGGTAACTCTATTTTAAACTTCTTAAGGAACCTCCAAACTATTTTCCAGAATGCTACATGAGCTTACCAACAGTGTAAAAGGATTCCTCTTTCTCCACATCCTTGCCAAAATCTGTTCTTTCCTGACTTATAATTTTGGCCATTCTGACTGGTTTGAGGTAGTATCTCATTGTGGTTTTGATTTGTATTTCCCTGATGCCAAGTGATGTGAAGCTTTTTTTATGTTTCTTGGCCATTTGTAGGGCTTCTTTGGAGAAATATCTGTTCTTGTCTTCTGCCCATTTCTTGACTAAATTACTTATTTTTGGGGTGTTGAGTTTGATAAGTTCTTAAAGATCTTGGATACCAGTTCTTTATCTAATAAGCCCATTTGCAAATATCTTCTCCCATTCTGTAGGTTATCTTAGTTTTGTTGACTGTTTCCTTTGCTGTGCTGAAACTTTTTATCTCGATGAAGTCCCTATACTTTGTTTTTGCTTTTGTTTCACTTGCCTTTGGAGGCAGATTCCTGACTCACATTTAGGTCTTTCATCCATTTGAGTTTCTTTGTGTATGTGTAAGAAAATGGTCCAGTTTCATTCTTCTGCATGTGGCTGTCCAGTTTTCCCAGCACCATTTGTTGAAGAGACTGTCTTTTTTCCACCGGATAGTCTCTCCTGCTTTGTCCAAGATGAGTTGACCATAGAGTTGGGCGTCCATTTCTGGGTTCTCTGTTCTGTTCCATTGACCCACGTGTCTGTTTTTGTGCCAGTACCGTACTGTCTTGATGATTACAGCTTTGTAATAGAGCTTGAAGTCCAGAACTGTCATGCCACCTGCTTTGATTTTCTTTTTTCAACATTCCTCAGGGTCTTTTCTGGTTCCATACACATTTTAGGATGATTTGTTCCAGCTCTGTAAAAAATGTCAGTGGTATTTTGATGAGGATTGCTTTGAATGTGTAGATTGCTCTGGGTAGCACAGCCATTTTAACAATATTTGTTCTTCCAATTCATGAGCATGGATTTCTTTCCCTCAATTTCTTTCATAAGTGTTTTGTAGTGTTCAGAGCATAGCTCCTTTACCTCCTTGGTTAGGTTTATTCTTAGGTATCTTATGGTTTTTGGTGCAATTGTAAATGGGGTCAATTCCTTGAAATCTCTTTCCTCTGTCTCATTGTTAGTGTATAGAAATGCAATGGACTTCTGTGCATTCATTTTATATCCTGCCACATTGCTGAATTCCTATATGAGTACTAGCAATTTGGGAGTAGAATTTTTTTTTAAGATTTTATTTATTTAATAGACAGAGAGAGAGCACAAGTGGCAGAGCAGCAGGCAGAGGGAGAGAGAGAAGCAGGCTCTCCGCTGAGCAGGGAGCCCAATGCAGGATTCAACTCCAGGACCCTGGGATCAGAAACCGAACTGAAGGCAGATGCTCAACTAACTGAGCCACCCAGATGCCCTTGGGAGTGAAAACTTTTGGGTTTTCCACATAGCGTATCATGTCATCTGTGAAGAGTGAAAGTTTGACATCTTCTTTGCCAATCTGGATGCCTTTTATTTCTTTTTGCTGTCTGATTGCTGAGGTTAGGACTTCTAGTACTATGTTGAGCAACAGTTCAGTTCACCAAGGTCATTCTTAAATGAAATTCTTTTTTTTTTTTTCCTGCCAGTGCATGCGGATAAAGAATACAATTTGTCCTAGTACAGCTGATGGTACCCCCTTAATCCACCCTAAGTTGTCTGCAGTTTCAACAACCACCACTGCTTCTGTAGTATCACTGCAAATGTCAACACAGTGAAAGAAGCAAAACTGAAAATAGTCTGATCTCACAGATCCCCTGGGAGTGTCTCCAGATTACGAAGCATCCATGGATAATACGTCGATGTACAGTGTGGTCACATATTAATATAAAGACATGACAACAGCATACTTGGTTTAGGGACAGAGCAGAGAGAAACCAGGAGAGAACAAAAGGGTAGGGATCCATTTTTTAAAACACAAAGTTTCATTCCAGGCCCTAGCATTCAGACATCTGGTTCTATAATATAGATACCTGTATTTTTGCCTTGTTGTTAACAACTTTTTAAAAAAATTAGAGTATACTAACTAACGAAAACATATTACTATATGCCAGTTTCCAAGGGCTAATGTAACAAATAACACTACTGGTATTTCAAAACAACAGACTTTTATTCTCTAACAGTTCTACAGATCAGACCTCTGAAGTCAAGGTGTCAGCAAGACCTTGAACCCTCTGAAAGCTCTCAGGAAGAATCCTTTCTTGCCTCTTTCTAGCTTCTGGTAGCTCCCCCAAATCCTTGGTGGTACTTGGCTTGTAACTATATCACTCTAAGCTCTGCCTCCATATACACATGGCATTCTCTTCTGTGTATTGATCTGTGCATCCTTTCTTATAAAAACACAATCATTATATTTAAAACCTACCCTAATCCAGTAGGGCCTCATCTGAACTCAGTCACATCTGCAAAGTCCCTATTTCCAAATAACATCACATTCACAGGTACTGGGGGGTTAGGACTGAATATATTTTTTAGGGGGGCAAAATGAGCTGTGTGAATCACTATGTGGTATAATACGTTTGTGTCCCTTAAACCCACTATACTGCATAATAAGAATAATGAATAATAATAATAATAATGAATTAACAGCAATTAATGCTTCTCATTTGCTTTTGATCTTCAAACAGAAATATTGGGCAACAGGGCGCCTGGGTGGCTCAGTGGGTTAAAGCCTCTGCCTTTGGCTCAGGTCATGATCTCAGTGTCCTGGGATCGAGTCCTGCATCGGGCTCTCTGCTCAGCAGCGAGCCTGCTTCCTCCTCTCTCTCTCTGCCTGCTGCTCTGCCTACTTGTGATCTCTGCCTGTCAGGTAAATAAATAAAATCTCTTAAAAAATATATTGGGCAAGAAATTTTACCTTTTGAAACCATTTAACTGAGGAATAACTGATATGCAATAAACCACATTTTACAGTGTATAAATTTAGTAAGTTTTGACATATGTATATCCCCAGGAAACTATAACCAGTCAAGATAGTATACATATCCTCACCCTCAAAGTTCCTATGTGCTCCTCTGTAATTCTTCCTTCTTATCCCTCCCCACCCCTACCTCATGTCCCCAGGCAACAACTGATCCACTTTTTGTCACTATTGCTACTTTGCATTTGTAGAGTTTATATAACAGGAACATGGAGTATGTACTCCTTTTTATCTGGCTTCTTTCACTTAGCATAATTATTTTGTGATTTGTCCATGTTGCCACATGTATCAGTGGTTCCTTCCTTTTAAAGGCTAAATGGTATTCCATTGTTGGATGTACCACAATTTATTTGTCTGTTGACCTACTAATAAAAATCTGGGTTGCTTCTTGATTTCGCTATTACAAATAAAGCTAAGAAAAGAACTTTCAAATCTCTGAAATGCAGGATTTTTTTTTTTTTACAATATGCTATGTTTTTTATTTATTATGGGTCTAACAAAATATTTGTTGTTCTAAGTAAAACTAAGCCTGTGTGGTTTCCAAGAAGCTTGGGTTTTCCTCTGGTATGGACTGGTAAGCCTTCTGTAAAGGAAGAGCATGATAAATTAAGAGCCAAAAAAAGCTAATTTTCTCTTTAATAATCCTACTGTTAAGAACTTAGGCTAAAGAATCGATTTAAAAAAGAGAGAAAAAGAAAAGGTAAGCTGGTGAAGATAAGTTCTTCAGACCTCTCTAGAACAGTAAAACTCAGCAATGATCTAAACATATAATAAGGAAATATTGAAAAAACATGAGAGAGTGCTTCAAATATAACAGCTATTCAAAAAAGCATAATATAAAATTATGTCTGGATTATGATTATAACCATATAAAATTCATATATGTTTGTGGATGAAGGAACTTAAATTATTAACATGTTATAGTTACATAATTGTGAATAATTTTTTACAGTCTTTATTTTTGTCATAAAACCTGTATAATAATAAACATCAGGAGGAAACAGTTGGCTGCTCTTAAATCACTAAACCTATAAGCTTCTTCTCCTTGCTGATATGCAAAGCTGGGTGTATCCATCTGACCCATTCTCTATCATCAGTGAAATAAAGCAGGATATTGTCAGAGACCCAGTCTAATCTACCTCATATGTAACGCTACACTCAGACAGAACCAGGAGGCTTGTGTTAGAAAGTCTTCTCTAGGGGCGCCTGGGTGGCTCAGTCCTTAAGTATCTGCCTTCAGCTCAGATCATGATCCCAGGGTCCTGGGATCGAGCCCCACGTCAAGCCCCATGTTGGGCTCCCTGCTCGGTGGGAGGCCTGCTTCTCCCTCTCCCACTCCTCCTGCTTGTGTTCTCTCTCTCACTGTGTCTCTCTCTGTCAAATAAATAAATAAATTCTTTAAAAAAAAGAAAAAAAGAAAGTCTTCTCTACTCAGGCAATCTTCTTTCAACTGAAAAGCATATACATATAAATGAAAAAGATGGAAAATACCAAGTTGTGATGAGGTCTCACTTACCTGCTGGTGGGTGTATGATTTGGTTCAACTGCTTTGGAAAACTGTTTTGCATTTTCTAATAAAGAACCTACTGCATACATTATGGCCATAAATCCCCCTTCTAGGTCTATACCCAACAGAAGTGCATATATATGTTCAGCAAAGATATGTACTAGTATGTTGACAGCAACATTATTTGTAATAGCCCCAAACTGGAAACTATTCCAGTGCTCATCAACAGAGAGTAGATGAAAAAAATTATGGTAGAGACACACATAAGACACATAAGAATCCCTAATGACAATGAGAATGAACAATTTACAATTACATATATTCATATAACTGAATGTCACAAATGTTGAGAAATAAGCCAGATGCAAAAGTATAAATACTATACAATTCCGTTTAATAAGTACAAAGCCAGGCAAAATTAATTTATGCTTTTAGGAATTAGGATAATAGTTGTCCTTAGAGGTAGAACGGGAGATACTGAAAGGAGCATAAAGAGACTTCTGGGGTGCTTAGCAAGTACTATTCATTGATCCAAATGCTGGTGACATCAAGTGTGTTCAGTTTGTAGAAATTCATCAGCTATATACTTATATGTACTTCTCTGCAATGTATATTATACTATAATAAAAGTTCTTCTGTAAAGTCAATAAGTATTATCAAAAGCTTTGAGAGTGTTACCAGGAGCTTTCTTTCTTATGTAGATACTGAAAAGAGGCCAGTTGGCAGAGTTAGGATAGTGTTGTGAATTTACAATGAACTAGAATATCAGGGTTATATAGCACAGTGCATCTGGGGAACTTTGTAACCAGCCAGGAATGGTTATTGCTAGTCACAGAGCTGAAAGCTCTCAATAAATTTTGTTTCCTCCATTGTACACTGTCTGATGATTGGCAAAGAAATAAAATATAGAATCAAGGAGGCCAGAATGCCCTCTGTGAGAATAAAATCTATTGCCAATATGGCACACAGCTGCACCTTCATCTAAAGTTGTACGGAGCTGATGAGAGGTCCAAGCTTCTATATGACTTGGAAAGCTAGTGTACATCCCTTTGCCAGAAGCACAGTTAGAAAAAGCAAACAGAAAACATGCTTTCACTAAGATTCCCAAAAGAAGGAAGGAAAACTCTTCTCCAACCAAGAGAGGAGAGGAGGGAGGAAGGGTATCAGCTTCTCATCTGGCTAAAGATCAGCTCCAAGAAGCACAGGAGAAATTGTCTATCTGCTTGAAGAAGTGTTATTTTTCCTTAGTCCTCACTGAATGTCCAAGAACTACTGGGTTCTTGGAAGTTTATATAGGGGAAGTAATGTTGACCACACCTTAAGTTACTAATCAATTTCAGCATCACTTAAAGTAAGCTTACCAATGTTCTATTCTTCCTAATGTGATGCAGCAAGAAGCAGCCCACCACCAGCTGTTTGGTATTCTTACTCCAAGAAATGAACCTGAATCTAGTCAATTCTTTATATTCAAGCAACTGAAGGAAACACAGGGTAGAAAAAGGGTGTTAAGTGACATTATAAAAATACAGTAAGCCAAATCTAGAAGGTGAGAAATTCTACAAGGAAATTAATCTGGTTTTTTCAATAAATAGAGGCATTAAAGGGGAAGGGAAAACTTGCAAATTTAAAAGAGATTTATAAGCCATATCAGGAAAATGCAAGGCTTGGCATTTGAATCCTCATTCAAACAAGTCAACCATAAAAAAGACATCTTTGAGGAAATCATGGGGATTGACCATAAGCTGAATATAAGGTGAATTTAATGAACTATTATAAATTTTATTTTAAGTGATAATGATTATAATGGTTATGTTTTTTAAACATCTCTATCAGTGACTCATACTAAAGTGTTTATGTGATAAAAATAACACAAAGTGTAACTTTCCTTAAAAATATTCCAGCAAGGGGCACCTGGGTGACTCAGTGGGTTAAAGCCTCTGCCTTCAGCTCAGGTCATGATCCCAGGATCCTGGGATTGAGCTCCATATTGGGCTCTCTGCTCAGTGGGGAGCCTGCTTTCTCCTCTCTCTCTCTGCCTACTTGTGATCTCTGTCAAATACAAAGAAAAAATTTTTTAAAATATTTCAGCAAAAAATAAATGAAACTACTTTAAAGTCAGGCAGAATATATGAAATAAAATAAAGTGGCAATAATTGTTGAAGCCAGGTGATGGGCAGTGGAGATTCATTATATTATTTTCTCCATCTTTGTGTATGTCTTAAATTTCCCATTTTTAATTTAAAAAACAATAAAGGAATAAATTAGAGTTCTGACAATTGGCCTGGAGCAATTTTCATGATTTCTTATTGAGTGAAAAGAGCAAGATGAAGTAAACTGCATTTAGCAATATAATAAACAACCCATTTCTGGAAAATGATGACTTGTTTTGTAATATATACACATATGTATTTTACATACATGTTATATAAATACACACATAAACACATATGTATATATAAACATATATGTATATATGAAAACACATATATGTATGTTTACATGTGACTTTATAAGATGAGCACTGAGAATTACTTGCAAGGGCACAAGCTAGATTATAAACATGGAGTAGCTGGGGGTAGAGGCTGTTATGGGTTGGGAAAGAGTAGAGAAAGCCAGATGAAGAAAAATACTTCACTTTTAAAAAAAGGCATTATGGGGGCACCTGAGTGGCTCAGTCATTACGTGTCTGCCTTCGGCTCAGGTCATGATTCCAGCATCCTGGGACTGAGCCCCATATTGGGCTCCGTGCTCAGCAGGGAGCCTGTTTCTCCCTCTGTAGCTCCCTCATGCTTGTGTTCCCACTCTCGTTATCTCTATCACAAATAAATAAAATCTTAAAAAAAAAAAGTCATTATGCAGCATTGCCTTGGTCCCCAAACCAGACAAAGACCCCACCCAAAAGGAGAATTACAGACCCATATCCCTGATGAACATGGACGCAAAAATTCTCACCAAGATACTAGCCAATAGGATCCAACAGTAATTCAAAGGGATTATTCACCACAATCACCTGGGATTTATTCCTGGGCTTCAAGGGTGGTTCAATATCTGCAGATCAATCAATATGACACATCACATTCATAAAAGAAAGGACAAGAACCATATGATCCTCTCAACTGATGCAGAAAACCATTTGATAAAATGGTTTTTATATAACAATTATAACATCCTTTCTTGATTAAAACTCTCTATAGTGTAGGGAGAGAGGGCATATACCTCAATATCATAAAAGCCATCTATGAAAAGGCCATAGCGAATATCATTCCCAATGGGGAAAAACTGAGAGCTTTTCACCTAAGGTCAGGAGCATGACAGGGATGTCCACTCTCACTGCTGTTTGTTCAACATAGTACTAGAAGTCCTAGCCTCAGCAATCAGACAGCAAAAAGAAATAAAGGCATCCAAACTGGCAAAGAAGAAGTCAACTCTGGCTCTTCACAGATGACATGATACTCTGTGTGCAAAACCCAAAGGATTCCACCCCTAAATTGCTAGAACTCATACAGGAATTCAGCAATGTGACAGGATATAAAATCAATGCCCAGAAGTCAGTTGCATTTCTCTACACTAACAATGAGACAGAGGAAAGAGAATTCAAAGAATTGACCCCATTTATAATTGCACCAAAAACCTTAAGATACCTAAGAATAAACCTAACCAAGGAGGTAAAGGATCTATGCTCTGAACACTACAAAACACTTATGAAAGAAATTGAGGAAGACACAAAGAAATGGAAAAACATTCCATGCTCATGGATTGGAAGAACAAATATTGTTAAAATGGCTATGCTACCCAGAGCAATCTACACATTCAAAGCAATCCCCATCAAAATATCATTGACATTTTTTACAGAGCTGGAACAAATCATCCTAAAATGTGTATGGAACCAGAAAAGACCCTGAGGAATGTTGAAAAAAGAAAATCAAAGCAGGTGGCATGACAGTTCTGGACTTCAAGCTCTATTACAAAGCTGTAATCATCAAGACAGTACGGTACTGGCACAAAAACAGACATGTGGGTAATGGAACAGAACAAAGAACCCAGAAATGGATGCCCAACTCTATGGTCAACTCATCTTGGACAAAGCAGGAAAGAATAGCCAGTGAAAAAAAGGTCTCTTCAACAAATGGTGCTGGGAAAACTGGACAGCCACATGTAGAAGAATGAAACTGGACCATATTTTCTTACACATACACAAAGATAAACTCAAATGGATGAAAGACTTAAATATGAAACCGGAATCCATCAAAATCCTAGAGGAGAACACAGGCAACAACGTCTTCGACCTGCAGCAACTTCTGGCTAGACGCGTATCCAAAGGCAAACTTCAGCTGCAGCAACTTCGGGCTAGACACGTATCCAAAGGCAAGCAAAACAATAGCAAAAAAAGACTTCGTCAAGATAAAAACCTTCTGCAGAGCAAAGGAAACAGTCAACAAAACTAAAAGACAACCTGCAGAATAGGAGAAGATATTTGCAAATGGGCTTATCAGATAAAGGGCTAGTATCCAAGATCTAAAAAGAACATATCAAACTCAACACCCGAAAAATAAATAATCCAGTCAAGAACTGGAGAGAAGAAAGGAAAAGACTTTTTCTCCAAAGAACACATGCAAATGGCCAATAGATACTTGAAAAGAATGCTCCACATCACTTGGCATCAAGGAACTACAAATCAAAACCAGAATGAGATACAACCTCACACCAGGTCAGAATGGCTAAAATGAACAAGTCAGGGAACAACAGATGTTGTCTGTGTGTGTGTGTGTCTTGTGTGTGCGTCTCTGTGTGTATATGTATAAAAACACAATGGAGTACTGCTCAACCATTAAAAAGGATGAAATCTTATCATTTACAACAATGTGGATGGAACTGGAGGGCATTATACTGAGCGAAATAATCAGAGAAAGACAATTACCACATGGTTTCACTCATATGTGGAATATGAGAAACAGCACAGGGATCATAGGGGAAGGGAGGGAAAACAGAATGGGAAGAAATCAGGGAGGGAGACAAACCATGAAAGACTCTTAACTACAGGAAACAAACTGAGGGCTTCTGGAGGGGAGGGGTGAGGGGCGCTGGGGTAACTGGGTGATGGGCATTAAGGAGGGCATGTGATATAATGAGCACTGGTTGTTTTACGCAACTGATGATTAACTGAACTCTACAGCTGAAACTAACAATGTACTATATGTTGGCTAACTGAATTTAAATTTTAAAAAGGCATTATGCTGTGACTCAATGCATGGATTTATATGAACTAATATAAATGAATGTACTTCTACATGTACAAAGAAAGTTTTTAACTTAAAAAAAATAGCAAAATCTGCTCACATTTCTGGAATTCAGTTCTGGCACTGGAGCCTAGTGGCTCTAGTGAAACTCTGCAAGTCTGCATGTAAACTAGGCGAGAACAAACCACGAGCTCTCACGGTGATGTGCAGTGAGCTGAAGAGAAGCAAATAGAAATGGGTGTGTGGTAGGGTGCTTGGGATGAGGGATGACTGGAAATCAATACTTCAAAAATACACCGAAACACTCACCACTGTGGTGTAGTCATGGATGGCAAGGAAACAAAATGAAATGTCAGTTGAGCATACAAGAGAGAAGGAATATCTTTTTCAGAGCTCAAGTGTCAGGCAAAATGGGCACTAGCATGAGGCAGTATTAGGGCAGAGGGAAAGCACTGCCCTAGGAATCAGAGGCCCATTATTTACACTTCATCTTGGTTCATACACATACCAACTACACGACCTTGGAAAAGAAACTTGACTTATTGGCCTCAATTTCTACACATGTAAAAATAAGAATAAAAAGAACACCTCACCTGTGATAATCAGATGACAGAATATGCATCTAATTTACTTTAAAAAGGGCTGTACATTTGGAAGTGCCAAAAAGATTACTTGCTGCCCCCACACACATATGTACACACCTCACCATTCATACATACATTCCCATAAATATACACAACTGACATATATAAATGTTGTATATACATAAGTGTGACAGCAACAAAATGTTCCTCCCCACTTACAGATGGGAAGGCCATGGCTTAAAGGCCTCAAAAAGCTAAAGGTCATATAGTAACCAATTATAATGCTATTGGGATCTAACATGAGATAATCATACTTTTTAAGTAGTCTCTTTCATAGTTGTTAAATATTATTTCTGATCTGGAGAGGGGTCTGTAATCCTTGACCTGAAAAACTTCTAAACCCAGCTGCTGTGGACTAAATTATGTCCACCCCTAAAATTCCTATGTTGAAGCCCTAACCTACAACATGATGGTATCTGGAGATAAAGCCTTTGGGAGGTAACTAGGTTCAGATGAGGTCATGAGGAGGGGGCCCTCATGAGGACTAGTGTCCCCATAAGAAGACAGCCCAGGGAGCTTGCTCTTTCACTCTCTGCTATGTGAGAACACAATGAGAAGGCAGCCATTTGCAAGCCAGAAAGAAAGCCCTCATGGGGAATGGGAACCCAAAAACCTTGATCTTGGACTTGCCAGCCTCCAGAACTCTGAGAAAATAGGGGTCTGTTGTTTAAGCCACGCAGGCTGTGCCATTTTGTTACAGCAGCCCAAGAAGTCTAAGACACCAGGTCAGGGGTCTCTAAATGAGCCTTTTGCAATATTCTGAACTTCCCACATCACGACTCTGTCACATTGTATGGTTAGTGCCACTTCTAGCTGTGTGGCCTTGGGCAAGTGACTTAAAGCTTCCTTGTGCATCTGTTTCCTTTTCCATGGGATAATAAGGGAAGCGAGCTCAGAGGACCTTCCCTCGTTGTGTTGTCATGATTCTGTGATATAATACATGACCTCACCTAGAAAAGTATCTGGCAAATAGTCAACCCTGAGAAAACATGAGAAGCTGTCATTGTTACTGTTATTTTTTATTGTTGCCTGTCTACTTGGCTGAATTAGAAACTTCATAAGGGTCTAGGGACCTTAATTATCTTGCTCTCAATTGTCACCCTAAGAACAAAGATGGTAACTCAGCCATAAATAAAAATTTGCTAAAGAACAACTAAAGGATGAGAAAGAAGAGAATGAGTCAGTGCGAAGGAAAATACTTCCAGGAAGTACACACTGCACCTATAAATAGAAACAAAAGCTATTTTCTCAGAGATTTTAAGCAGAAATTTATAAGTTGCAATTTAATTGATTCAACGCACAGCCAAAAAGATGAGGAAAGAACAGTATAATATTCTTGTGCATAATAAAATACCCACCACAGAATGGCTGGGGGTGTGCTCCATCCCAAAGCCCATTAAAGCTGCTTGAACAACTGCCGTGTGGATTTTGGTTTTTCATTTAATTTTAATAAAATATTTTACTGGAGGAAGTTTGGGGTATAATAGCAATGAAGTGTGTCTACTGCTTTAGGTGACATTTCATTTCATTTCTGGACACCTGTGGAGATGAATGTACTAATCTTAATGCCTGGGAATTTGGGCTGCTGGTTATCCAAAAGTGAAATGTCATGTACAAAAACTTATTTTTTATTGTTTAATATCCAACCGTCTGCCCAGCAAATCAGAATGACAAAAACAATAGCGATTTCAGGACAGAGCCCCCACATGCATTATACAAAATGCATCTCATTTGGAACTTCGGTCCTATTCTTGATGAAAGATCAATGAACGTGTGAACTTTAAAATATTCCTCATTGCTTCCTGAACAAGGGTGATTATGAGCCTTTAATTTTGTTTTGACTGAAATCATAAAGCAAAGGCAGGAATATATTGCAGAGCTGAAGCCACACCATCTGCATAAACAAGCCATATCTCTAGGCAAACCTTTTATAGCCTAAATAAGTCTAGAAGACAATGAGAGCAGTAAGTAAGTTAGATTTAAAAGCAAGATGGTGATCTGTGGCTCAAGGAAGTCGGAGCAGACAGAGAGCCTGTTCGTTCTATTACCAGGACCATAGTTGACAATTTTTCAACCTTATCACATATCTCAAAACCTCAGAGCATAATTCCCACCCTGGACTAAATTGCTTAAAGAAATTTAGCAACATCACTCTGCTCCTTTGAAGGACAAATAAGTTGCTCAAATGCATAACTTAGTCTCCCCAAAATAAGGAGGGAAGAAAATGCTCTTCTGGCCCATTCTCGATAGCCTTCGAGGAGACAGCCAAGATGAAGCTCCCCAGAGATTTCTAACAAGACTGTTTATTTTGGACAATACCCACCTGTCATCTCTGTCAGACCCCCCCCCCCCCCCTGCCCACACCAATCCTTACGGAAAAGGATAAAAGAACACATTCATGAAATCTTCATGCACATGTACTTGGGGAGGTCAAGTCACTTTGGAGGGAGAGTCCCGAAAGTCTATTTCTCCTCCTCTGAAAATCCACAGTGGCTATTCCCTGGTGGTTCCAGTATCAAACTTCTGAGCTAAGCTAATTAGATAACATTTTGATCATTCTGCTTAATTTCCTTATGAAAAGGCACTCCTGCATTTTGCATATATTTGTTCAACAGTATTACCCTGAAGCTCTGGCCATGCCACATTGGGGATCATTTCAAAAGATATATTACCTTCTCTCTTCTAGTGACCCTTCAAGTCTCCCCTTGGTACCACCATTTAGACACATGGCTTTAAATAATATCTATATGCTGATGACACCCAAATGCATATCTCTCTCCATCCCTGACTTCTGCTTCAGTTCCAGACTTTTATACCAAATTTCCCATTTGATGTCTCCATTAGGATGAAGACCAGGAATTGCAAACATAAGGAATCACAAACATAAAAACAGCACTCTTGATTTCCATCTTACACTTGTTTCTCTTACAGAAGTCTGCTCACTTGCATTTAGGATTCATCCTTGATTATGCCTTTCTTTCTCCATTAGCAATCCCTGATAGCTGGTCTCTCCAAAATAAATAGTAAACAAGCAAAACATAAATCAATGTGAATTAACCAAGTGGTAAGTGTCATGAAAGACTAAGAAATAGACTGATATGAGCGGAAGGAGTGAGGTCCTACTTTTGATAGGCAGCAAGGAATACCTTTTAAGGAGGGTGACAATTCTGTCATCTGGATTTCTGGTTGCAGATATGCATGGAAAGATCTCAGGACCAGCCATTCCAGCAGAAGGAAGAGTGATACTAAGGCAAGAAGGAAGGCTGGTTTGACTAAGGGGAGATGGGGAAAGTACCATGAGCTCTGGCTGCAAAGGGAGATAGGAATCAATTTATATAGGTATTTTAAGCCAAAATCAGAAGTATGGAGTTATCTAAATCCGGTATCAAGTCATCAGCAGGCTTTAACTTGGAAGGTGACTTGATTTATTTCATTTTTAAAAGATCACCCACGATCCTTGGGCAACGTGAACTGAGTTCTTCCTCACCCCTCCACTGCCATTACCACCACACTCAGGCACTACTGATCCTGTTGAAAACATAAGAATGCCAAGTAAAGGACAGAGCAATAGTACAGAATACATACTCAACTCAGAAGAAGGAAGGAAGGAAGGGAAGTGGGGGAAAGAAGGAAGGAAGAGAGCAAAGATGAGAGGAAAACCTTAAGAAAGCAGGATGAAAAGAAAACCCAAAAGCAGAGTAGTAATTGTGACCACTGATGAGAGAACAGTCCACAGGAGGCTGGGTCTGCAGAGCCCGCCAAGAAGCTATGGGTAGAGGCTTTACCTTGCACAGGGAAAAGGAGATAATGTCCTAGGGCAGGGAGAGGCAGGAAGCTAAAGAAAATAAGAATTCTGCATAAAGCAAAGTCCTAGGAAGGACTTCCTTCTCTGGAGAGAGAGGACTAGAAAAATTCTACCCATCAGCTCAGTAAAGGGAAAAAAAGCTTACAAATTGCTGGGAATCTGGGTGGAAAACAAACAAAATCTTCCATGAAATTGAAACCCAACACCAGATATGGTATCAGAAGTTATAATGCCCAAGGAATAGAATAAATTCAAAAAGGAGAATATTATAAAAACCACTCTAGTACTAGGGATCCCCTGAAGCCCAAGCAAAAGTAAATGCAAAATTGAGCCACAAGGGAGTACGTGACTTACATGGGAAAAGCAATCCCAGTTTAAAAGGAGCTTGCAGTAAAAATTTACAAAACCCCCAAGAAACGAAATTACTTGAAGGAGAACAGCAGACACAACCATTAGTAGATTTAATACCACATGTTCTACAGTAGCTGACAAAATACTCTGAAAGAGATCAAAAGAACCAAAACTAAACTGGAAGAGCTGAGAACTAGGAAAAAAGAGACTAGTCAAAAACAAACAAAACACATATTACCTTTAAACTTAAAAAAAAAAAAAAATAGCTTTCCCAAAACAATCCACAAAACAATGCTAGAGGCCTCAGACTTCCTGACTTCAAAAATGTCTTACAAAGCCAGTAATTGAAATAGTGTGGTAGTGGCACAGAGATGACATACAGACCAACGGAACAGAACGGTCCCTAAACAAACCCACACACACAAAATGCCAACTGATCTTTGACAAGGGTGCCATAACTATATGATGGGGAATGGACAGTCTCTTCAACAAATGGTGCTAGGAAAACTGGATATCCACAAGCAAAAGAATAAAACTGGATTCTTATCCTATACCATACACAATAATCAACTCAAAATGGATTAAAGATTTACATGTAAGGGCCTGAAACTATAAATAAAACTCCTAGAATAAAATATAGGGGAAAGCTTTGTAACACTGGTCTTGCCGATGATTTCTTGGATATGACAACAAAAGAACAAATAAACAAGTGGGACTACACAAAGGAAATCACCAACAAAGTAAAAAGGCAACAGCCCACAGAATGGAAGAAAATATGTGTAAACCACATATATGATAAGGCGCTAATATTAAAAATATATAAGGGACTCCTACAACTCTAGCAAAAAAGACATTAACTCAATTATAAAAATGGACAAAGGACCTGAACAGGCATTTTTCAAAGATGGCCAACAGGTATATGAAAAGATTCTCAACATCACTAACCATCAGGAAAAGGCATTCAAAAATCACAATGAGAGTACCTCACATCTGTTAAGATGGCCATTCTCAAAAATCAAAACAGAATAACAAAAAATAACAAGCATTGGTGAGGTTATGGAGAAATTGGAACTTCTGTGTGCTATTAGAAGAAATGTAAAACAGTACAGCTGCTGTAGAAAACAGTATGGAGGGTCCCCCAAACACTAAAGATAGACCTACTATATGCCCCAGCAATCCTATTCCAGGGTATTTATCCAAAGAATGGGGATCTCAAAGAGATTATCTGCACTCCCATGTTCATAGCAGCATTATTCACAACATACAAGAGGTGGAAACAACCTAGTGGCTGGGAATAGATGAATGGATAAAGAAAATGTGGTATATAAAAAAAAAAAAAAGGAGAATTATTCAGCTTTTCAAGAGAAAGAAATCCTGTCATATGCTTCAAACGGATGAACTCTGAGGACAAAATGCTCAGTGAGATAAGCCAGGCACAGAAGGACAAATACTGCATAGTTCTACTTCTAGGAGATACCTAAAACAGTCAAACTCACAGAAGCAGAGAATAGAATGGTGGTTGCCAGTGGCTGGGGGAGGGAGGAATGGGGAGTTACCGTTCAGTGGTTAGAGCGTTTCAATCATGCAAGATGACAAAGTTCTTGGACGTTTTCCATACAACACTGTGCCCATAACAGACAATACAGTGCTAGGCACTTAAAATTTTGCTAGGAGGGTAGATTTCATGTTACATGTTTTTTAACCACAATAAAAGGTATCAGAGACAAGTTTACATTTTAATAAGCTGTTGTATTTCAAAAAAATTATTTGTTACAATTAAAAAACTCTATGAACAGATTATAGCAGATGAGAACCAGCTCAAGAGAAAATCAGGAAACACCAAATATATGAGGAAATGACACAAACTGCAGCACAAATACATAGGAATATAAAATATGCAGGCGGGATTAAGAAACATAGAACATGAGGAAAAGCTGGATATATATCTAGTAAAATAACAAGAGAGAATGGTGAAAAAGCAGTATTTCGATCTGACTAATCACAGAATTCTATTCTCCTGGACATAAAGTGTGCTCCAAGGGTGAGCATACACTGACAATTCCAAATATTGATAGGGTAGATAGATGAGGTTGAGAGACATCTTTTCAGTGGGCTGCAAGATACAATGTCAGGAGCAGGTACTGTGTGCCGTGGGTGGGGGTAGAAGAATGTGCAGCAAAAGATGGCAATCTTTTATTAACTCCTTAGCTTTTTTCCACACCTATCTTTCTTTATTCAAGCAATATGCAGGGGTGAGGAGCTCTAAAACCAAAAGCACACACATAGGAGCACCCACCGTGACTGTGAGGCTTTCCTAGGCAGTGGGAATAGAGTAAGACTCGATTCATAGAGAATCAGAATGTCAGCGCCTGAGAGGGGCTGGGACCCATGCCTCCTGATGTCTAGTCCAGACCTCCTTCTGCTCTGTCTTGCTCCCTCATATTTCTACAGCACTGTGTGCCAGCCATGACAATGATTGAGAGCTAAATAAAGGTATTTTAACCTCCTCTCGACCCTGGTTTGAGTTCCTAATGAAACGAAATACACCAGCCTCCCTCCGGTAGGGAGGGCTGCGCTCACCGCATTCTTTTGGCAGGAGCTTCTCGTTTGGAAAGGCTTGGGGGTCCCTGGACTCTTTGAAAGGATTGGTGGGGATGAGTGTCTGTGTTTTAGGATTGTTGTGAAAAATCCTCTGCTCACAGCCTAAGGGGAAGTAAGACTGTGTGTGTGCAGAGTGGGGGCCAAACAGTGCAGGCACCTGGGCGTGCTGGACCCTGCTGTCCGGCAGCCCTGGACGGCAGCAGGGCAGCAGATGCAAAGATCACAAAGGGGGCAGCAGAAAATGGAAGGAAACACTGCAAAATAAAGAAGCCCTGCCACCCTCCACCCTCGACAAAAGGCAGAAATAATCTATATAAACCCTTCTGCATTTAAGGGAAACGTGAATGAAAATTCAAGCAAATCAGCTCAAAAGATTTCTGATCAGGCAGCTCCCCTTCCAAGGCTGTGAAAAGGAAGTCCTCCTTTCTCCTGGCAGCCATGCCTTGAGCTCCACTAGAGCCAGGGTAGGTGACTCCCCATGGGCTGAGGGACAGCCTTCATTTAGAGCTGCGGTCTGGGATGCTCCCTCTTGCAGCATTTGTGTAGAATCTTGCAAGTGAGTGGTAGTGCTGGTAGCAACGGCAGGAATCGTGGTGGCATAAGCTAGCCAGAACAGGCTTGGTACACTTCTGGGGGGATGACCCACAGAGGGGGATACCCCTCAGAGGCCCTGTCAGGACTACAGGACTATCCCTGCAGCTGCCCCAGCTGTCAACCCAAATCAGAATTGCTTCAGATGAAAAGTGGCATCTCAACATGACCACATCCTCTTCCCAGGGCACCCATGTCCAGTGACTTGTTTTTGTGGAGAAGCAGAAAGGCCTGGGCCAGCTTCAGAGCTCCCCATGGGGTTGGTCTGTGTCGAGGCTGCCTTCTCCTTCCACCCTGCGGCCTCCCCTCCTTCCTCTCCCAGAGTTCGTGGTCTCAAGAGCACTCCCTACAAAGTCTTGCACATCAATCTCCATCTCAGATGTGGCTTTCCCAGCAGCTCACAGCCTCCATCCGGTGCCATTTGGTGCTTTCACTTTTGACATTAATACATCTGGTGATCCAAAAGACACATAGGTAGTGAATGACGTTCTTACTCTGGTTAGATCAGAGGGTGCCCAGAGGTAATCTAACTTGCTTTGCCCAGTCTCATCTAGACACCATGTGTGCCAGACTCTGTGATGCCCCCATGTCTCTTTGAGGGAGGACTTGCTGCCCACATGTGGGCAGCACAAGGAACAGCCAGCCTCTACCTGTCAGCTCGTTCAGGGTCTGCTCAGCTGCAGAGAACGGCCCCCACTGAAGGTCATGCACCTTCCAGGACAGCCCACACTGAGTAAGAAGTGGGTGTGAAAGCCCAGCTACTTGGCCCAACACAAGACACCTCTGAGGGGCCATCCTTGTTCCCAAACTCCCAGCCAGGTTAGCCAAGGTTTTGTCAAACCTGAATCACAGTTGGGCATCTTCTTCTTCCCAGTCCTGCTCTTGCCCCTTCTTTTCCTCTTGATCCCCCCAAAAACCATCACAGGCCCCAAACTTCTTCTCAGTGTCTTCTTCTGGATAATTCGACCTGCAGTACCACATAACACCTCCCTTTTGAGGACAGCTTGTGAGGTGCTCACTTGACAAAGAAAGTACCAGAACACGAGCAGCTGGGAAGAGCTCTCATCCATCTGGGATGATGATGAGAGAAGATTTGGTGCTGCTGCCTCTGCTGGCCTCTTGATATACCAGCCAGTTGTAGGGTGACCCTTGTCTTAATTTGAGAGATGCCTAAAGTCAGCAGGCCATCGTTTCAGGGAAGTCAGTGGAAAACCAGGGAAATTTTAGTCTAGATGTACATGAAATACGGGTAACAGACACAGAGCAGTCCTATCCCATAGTGTATGGAAACAAATCTAAATGCTCTTGCTACAGTGGTTTTAACATTAATGGTATGTTGTATGCATCTACAATATTAAATTTTGTTATTATTTGGTAACACTTTAAAAAATGGCAACAAATATTTTGGCATTAATTTGCTCAAAAAATCAAACGGATTGTATAATGGAAATTTAAATACTCTATTTGTGAGAAAGTCGATGACAAACCTATCAATTCCAAATGCTGATTGACACTTTTCATCTACTATGGGGGCCATATATCACTGATCCCACAAAAACCAGAAGATGAAAATCTGCTGAAGTATCTGTATTAGCTCCCAAGACTATGCTGGAACACAGTGCAGTTGTGGAAAATAAGCGGGAAAGAGAGATTTTTATTTAGATCAAATAACTGCTGTTCTAAATCAACTTTATTCTATTAATTACTATCATTAATTTATTGATTTCTATTTACTCTATTTATTAATCAATTTAATAAATTAATTTCATTCTATTTTTCTTGTGCACACACAAAAAGTATAGACAGATATTAACATGCTGGCTCCACTGGCAGAAAATCATTTTAAGTAATTAAATGATGCCATTTTTATATAAATGTAATCAAATGCCACCAACTGAAAAAGTTATTTTCAATAATGATTCCTTTTTTCACATTTTAATTCATGGTACCAAAGTAAAG
Source organism: Enhydra lutris kenyoni (assembly GCF_002288905.1). Taxonomy (NCBI): domain Eukaryota; kingdom Metazoa; phylum Chordata; class Mammalia; order Carnivora; family Mustelidae; genus Enhydra; species Enhydra lutris. Next base: position 8,664,182 of record NW_019154099.1, on the reverse strand, counting down.
CACTTGGGATTTTATTCTGTTGAAGGTAAACATCTGACATTACTAAAAGTGAGATGACCTTATAAATTCAGTTAAATGGGGTGTCTGGGTGGCTCAGTTGGTTAAGTGTCTGACTTCGGCTCACATCATGACCCCAGAATCCTGGTATCAAGCCCCACGTCAGGCTCCCCACTTAGAGGGAGCCTGCTTCTCCCTCTGTACCTCCCCCTGCTCATGCTCTCTCTCTCAAATAATAAAATCCTTAATATAAGTAAAATAAACTCAGTTAAATGAATCCCTGCTACTGTAAATTCAGTTCTTAGTCCAAACTAAAGATAAGCTCCCCTTGCATAATAATTCAAGCACATTTTTTCTTTTAAGAGCGAGCATACACGCATGCATACACAGGGGTAAGAGCAGAAGGAGAGGGAGAGAGAGAACGCTCAAGCAGACTCCCTCTTGCAGAGCATGGAGCCCATCAAGGGGCTGGACCCCACATCCCATGAGATCATGACCTGAGCCTAAACCAAGAGCCTGATGCTTAACCAAAAGAGCCACCCAGGCACCTGACGGAACACAGGAAAACTACATGGTAAAACTACATTTTCTCTAAAAAAAAAAAAAAAAAAAAAAAAAAAAAACAAAACCTTATGGAGTAGAAATGTGCTTGGAATTGGGTATAATACAATGTAATCTACACTTGCACTCATTTCAAAAGAGTAGCACTGGCTACAAGAGTCTATAAATATTAGTGTGTCTACTTAGAATAACTTAACTACACATTTTTTTGTGAAAAGTCTGCTTCTGAATACAAAGCAGTATGTATTTTCTCTTTTTGCTGGCTGCCATAGCAGGATTTTTGAAAAATTTGAGGCTTTGTGTATCTGATGATTGTGTTGAACTCTTATAACTCTCATAACTGATGATGGTGTTGAACTCTTTATAAACGAGCCTTCTAAATTTGGGCTACGTTTATCCAAATCAGTTTTGGAAAATTTGTTATCAACATTTTTAGTGAATGGAAGATCGAAATTCAGTTTCTCAGAATCTCAGCAAACTGGCATTATTGGTAACAAGGTTTAATAACAGCAAGACACTAAAATTAGTTCCCACAAAAGCAAGAAAAGAGTTGAACAAATTAAATAATGACAACTCAAATGATGTGTAAGATTCAATTATTAAATTCCGTAATTACATTTGGAATATCCCAATTTGTAGAAAGAATTTTTTTTATTGAGTTCCTATCTTTCATTGTACCAGCCTAGGATAAAATCAAGAATTAAATTTTTGCAAAATATAAACTTGGCAAAATAGCGACAGCTAACTTGACAAGCTCTGCCTTGCAAAAATACTTTTTGAAGAAAGGTACTCTTAATGAAAGCAAAAGTACCCTTGAAACTACAATAGAATTGAGAATATCACCCACTTAAAATTTATTGTGATCTTATTAAGTATGCTAGAGAAAGTACAGTCTCCAACATAATATAGTCTACAGAAAGGTTAATTGAAAGTTCACCTCAAATTTGTTAGCCATAAAATGCAAATTTAAAGAAAAATTCAGGTAATTTTTTTTTGTAGTTTGAATAGCAAGATCATATGGGAGGAAAAAAGCCCACATCTTCAGAAAAATACAGGGCCATGGTATGTGAGATAAATGTGTTTTAAGGAACTAATTTAAAGGGGTGAATAATGATTCTGATTTTTTTATGTTTACTTTTCAATATAAAGCAGTTTTAAAGTTTATTCTAATGTACACACATAGAGGTTATATATTTCAGGAAAAATTAGGTTTAAGTAGTTCTTGAATATAACTTTTACGGTTCCATCAACATAATGAAACCACTTTATCAGTCATTAAATAAACATTTCAAAAATATGCAGTTATTTTTAGTACCTCCTTTCACTCTCAAGAGAGTGTTCTGGTTTGAATGGTAAGTTCTATCATCACCCTAATTACAGAGACATCAGCCTCTTCACACTTCAAAGAAAATGAGTGTTCTCTGGCTCCCCTTTCTAAGGTCTTCTTCTAAGATCAAAGGTTCCCAAGATGTGAAGTCCTCTCAAAGAAAAGATTAACCCTCTTCCCTAAAGTTTTCAATGTACATAAGGATTTCTTTGGAAACCTATTATAAAGCAGATGCCTGCCCCTGCTCACAAAGTCCAGGATGGGGCCCTGGAGTATTTTACCCAAGACCTCCTGTATTTTACCCAAGACCTCCCCATCTCCCCAACAGATTCCTGGAGATCCAAACCACACTTTGAAAAATGTACCCAGCCAGTTCTCAAATCAACTTCTAGAAGCTTTTCTTGGCTTGGAGTTTAAATCTACATCTCTGAAGCCCCCCCACCCCAATAGTAAGAATAGCCACAAAGAAGAAAAATGGAGCTCTCTTCCCTGTGATGGACCTTCAGATATGGGGAGACAACTGTCATCCATTTCTGGACATATCTTTTCTCCAGCCTAATTACTTTAGTTATTTCAACTCTTCTTCAAAACATAAAACCCACACAACATTAACTCATATAATGTTATTGAGAATACAAGCTATTCCAACAAATAAAGATAAGGATGATATGGCTCAAAAATAAAGTGAGTGGAAACAAAGATTTTAGCTAATGATAAACTCAACAGGAGGCCACTGTATTAATCATTACAAGAAGAAGAAAGAGCAGAAAGTTAAATAGGGCGGAAGAAGGAGAAGGAGAAAGAGGAAAAGGAAAAAAAAATATCCCTCCCTCTAGCTGTTGGTATCAAATGAAATGATGCTGATTACTCAGACATTCCCCTAACACATTTCACTGTTTCTATTTATACTTCTTTGATCAAGTATCTCCCACTTCCTGGAATATGAGCTGTATTCCTCCCCCAAAGCAACTATTTTCAAAACCATTCATCTTTCAAGATTCAGCTCATGGATTAGGTCCTCAAGCACCCAAGGAGAATTTACTCCTCCTCCCTCTGCGCACCCACTGTCCCCAAAGAGCCTTACACATCACCATACCCATCTGTTGACACATCTCTTATGGCATGTATACCTTCGAGTATGCTATATAACTAAGATATTATGTTCATTGCTAGTCATCTGTCTATACTCTACTATAAGCTTCTACTATAAGCTTCATGAGGGCATGGCTTTGGTTTTATTTAAAACCCTATTTCCAGTACCTGAAAGAGTGCCAAGCAGACATCAGGCCACCTAATATTTGTTGAATAAACAAAGAACTAAATTCATGTTTTTCCCTCTACCTGTAAGAACTATAGGGCAAGAACTATGTCATATTTATCTCCCTAGATAATATAACATAGTATGCACTCAACACATTTTTATGGAAAGAGAAAAGAAAGGAAAAAAAGAATAGATTAGGGACGCCTGGGTGGCTCAGTGGGTTAAGCCGCTGCCTTCGGCTCAGGTCATGATCCCAGCATCCTGGGATCGAGTCCCACATCGGGCTCCTTGCTCAGCAGGGAGCCTGCTTCTCCCTCTGCCTCTGCCTGCCACTCTATCTGCTTGTGCTCACTCTCGCTCTCTCTCTCTGACAAATAAATAAATAAAATCTTTAAAAAAAAAAAAAAGAATAGATTATTTGACAACTGTAAAATAATGTCCACATTAAGGACTTGTGGTGCTAAAGAAGGGGATCACATACTAGACAGATAAGCTGGGTCTATCAAAGGCATCCTTGAATGTTCATAAAATACCTACTTGTACATGTAATAATGCATTGGATATGGATTAAACTAGGTATCTAGGCCCTTTCTAAATCTGGATTCCATAGTTCCCAGGTGTTAGGATTAACCTATCTCCAGCCAGCCTGCTTTTCTCCCTTTTTACACCCTCAAAGCTCCCCCTCCTTAGGTGGGTAAACTCACTAGCATGTTTTCTCCAAGCTCTGCACTATAATTCATTCAGAGCCAGAAACCTGGGCTCATTTACACCCAATGCATGCTTTTGCAGAATCTCTTCACCCATCTTGGGTTTTAATTCTTCTCTTAACACTGTTCATTCTACCCTGTTTAGTCCAAAGACAGCTCTCCTTAACAGAGAAGACAAGAGAAATGGGAGGAAAGGAGTTCTGCTTTCTTCACATTATCCATCAACATCACACTATTGGCCTGAAGCAAACAGCCTCTTCCTTCTTGTTCTTACTCCAAAGTTAAAAGCCCTCCATTATCTGCCCTTCACCTTTTTTTCCTCAAAGGCCTCAGAATACTCTGGCCTTTGTTCCTTCTGTTCTCTGTTACTGGCTCTTGCCTTTCTTCCACATAATCTTTGGCAACAGGCCTCTCTTTCCACTTTTTTCACACATGCCCTTTCTAAATGTGAGTTTCTCAGAAGAGAGTGCTGCCATGTTAGCTCTAGATGCCTTCTCTTTTCATCCTCAATATGAACAACATGTGTAATTGTAAGGATAGACTATAATTCTGACAGCTCACTCACCCCTTGAATCCCCCCTTCAATAGAATTATAATCATCTTTTCCCGAATTCATTGAAATCTGCTTTCTCTAAGAGTTGAGTACTTGTCTTAGCATTCCAAGCCTTCTTTCTGCTCGGCTAGCAGAAATCCTAAAATGACAGATACTTCCTCACAAGATTCCCATCGCTTCCATGCTACCATGGGAGGGAGGTACAGGGGACCAGAAAACCAGGTACTTCTAACAATGGTCTCTTTACAATATACCAAGGGACCAAAGTAGATGGCAGTAAATAAAGTGGACTGCAGTAAACTGAAAGAAAGAGGACAACTGCTAAGATACTGTGAAAATTTGACAAGTCCTACCAGTAAGTTCTGTGTGGATGAGCAAAGACTATTGAGTCATGCAAGAGCTGATGGTATTCTATAGTCAGAGGTGTTCTATAAAATGATGATAAAGTAGGGAGGAGGAAGAGTCAACATTTTCAAGGAAAGAAGACCAAGAGCTAAGAAAACATTCCAACTGTTTTAGTGAATGGTAGAGCCCAGTAACCTAGTGGTTCTCCTTTCTTTACAAGATGCTACAGCTGAAGGCATTGCTGGTGATCAGCAGGCATTAAAAGACAGGTTTGACAACATCCTTTTTGCCAGCCGTTTGGTTTGTGCCAGCAGCAAGTTTACCTGGTCTATCCTGATTGCTCCATTCCCTGAGGACAGAAACTATACCACTTATCTTTATGTCTCCACAAGACTAGAATATAAATACTGTATCTAAATTGATTTCTGATTTTTCCTAATTCATAATGACTAATTTCAAATATTCCTCTTCTCTGTCTCTGCTGTCTCAATACTAAAGTACAATTTCTGCTCCATTTTGGCACCATTATGGTTTCTAAAGTATAAAAATTAAAATGTCTAATCAGTTCATAATACAGTGTTGATCACTCATGTAGCATTTTATAGAAAATGAAACAGTCCTCTCACAATTTCAAATATTCCTCTTCTCTGTCTCTGCTGTCTCAATACTAAAGCTGCCTCTGCCTGCCACTCTATCTGCTTGTGCTCACTCTCGCTCTCTCTCTCTGACAAATAAATAAATAAAATCTTTAAAAAAAAAAAAAAGAATAGATTATTTGACAACTGTAAAATAATGTCCACATTAAGGACTTGTGGTGCTAAAGAAGGGGATCACATACTAGACAGATAAGCTGGGTCTATCAAAGGCATCCTTGAATGTTCATAAAATACCTACTTGTACATGTAATAATGCATTGGATATGGATTAAACTAGGTATCTAGGCCCTTTCTAAATCTGGATTCCATAGTTCCCAGGTGTTAGGATTAACCTATCTCCAGCCAGCCTGCTTTTCTCCCTTTTTACACCCTCAAAGCTCCCCCTCCTTAGGTGGGTAAACTCACTAGCATGTTTTCTCCAAGCTCTGCACTATAATTCATTCAGAGCCAGAAACCTGGGCTCATTTACACCCAATGCATGCTTTTGCAGAATCTCTTCACCCATCTTGGGTTTTAATTCTTCTCTTAACACTGTTCATTCTACCCTGTTTAGTCCAAAGACAGCTCTCCTTAACAGAGAAGACAAGAGAAATGGGAGGAAAGGAGTTCTGCTTTCTTCACATTATCCATCAACATCACACTATTGGCCTGAAGCAAACAGCCTCTTCCTTCTTGTTCTTACTCCAAAGTTAAAAGCCCTCCATTATCTGCCCTTCACCTTTTTTTCCTCAAAGGCCTCAGAATACTCTGGCCTTTGTTCCTTCTGTTCTCTGTTACTGGCTCTTGCCTTTCTTCCACATAATCTTTGGCAACAGGCCTCTCTTTCCACTTTTTTCACACATGCCCTTTCTAAATGTGAGTTTCTCAGAAGAGAGTGCTGCCATGTTAGCTCTAGATGCCTTCTCTTTTCATCCTCAATATGAACAACATGTGTAATTGTAAGGATAGACTATAATTCTGACAGCTCACTCACCCCTTGAATCCCCCCTTCAATAGAATTATAATCATCTTTTCCCGAATTCATTGAAATCTGCTTTCTCTAAGAGTTGAGTACTTGTCTTAGCATTCCAAGCCTTCTTTCTGCTCGGCTAGCAGAAATCCTAAAATGACAGATACTTCCTCACAAGATTCCCATCGCTTCCATGCTACCATGGGAGGGAGGTACAGGGGACCAGAAAACCAGGTACTTCTAACAATGGTCTCTTTACAATATACCAAGGGACCAAAGTAGATGGCAGTAAATAAAGTGGACTGCAGTAAACTGAAAGAAAGAGGACAACTGCTAAGATACTGTGAAAATTTGACAAGTCCTACCAGTAAGTTCTGTGTGGATGAGCAAAGACTATTGAGTCATGCAAGAGCTGATGGTATTCTATAGTCAGAGGTGTTCTATAAAATGATGATAAAGTAGGGAGGAGGAAGAGTCAACATTTTCAAGGAAAGAAGACCAAGAGCTAAGAAAACATTCCAACTGTTTTAGTGAATGGTAGAGCCCAGTAACCTAGTGGTTCTCCTTTCTTTACAAGATGCTACAGCTGAAGGCATTGCTGGTGATCAGCAGGCATTAAAAGACAGGTTTGACAACATCCTTTTTGCCAGCCGTTTGGTTTGTGCCAGCAGCAAGTTTACCTGGTCTATCCTGATTGCTCCATTCCCTGAGGACAGAAACTATACCACTTATCTTTATGTCTCCACAAGACTAGAATATAAATACTGTATCTAAATTGATTTCTGATTTTTCCTAATTCATAATGACTAATTTCAAATATTCCTCTTCTCTGTCTCTGCTGTCTCAATACTAAAGTACAATTTCTGCTCCATTTTGGCACCATTATGGTTTCTAAAGTATAAAAATTAAAATGTCTAATCAGTTCATAATACAGTGTTGATCACTCATGTAGCATTTTATAGAAAATGAAACAGTCCTCTCACAATTTCAAATATTCCTCTTCTCTGTCTCTGCTGTCTCAATACTAAAGCCACAATTTCTGCTCCATTTTGGCACCATTATGGTTTCTAAAATATAAAAATTAAAATGTCTAACCAGTTCATAATACAGCGTTGACTACTCGTGTAGCATTTTGTAGAGAACAAAACAGTCCTCCCTCTGAGGACTGACTGAAAAATTCCTACAGGTTGGCTGTAGCAGTGTTCTTTGGGGAACAAAAGAAGGGCGGCCCTGAGCACATGCACACAATTCTGAGTGGCAAAGCAAAGGGGTGGTAAGCAGCTTGCTGGGGGATGTAAGCGTTGCAGCACCAGTACCTCTGTATCCTCTGCTCCAGAAATTGGCACAATGACTTGGCAATCAATGTAATGAAAATGGTCCTCCATTTGCCCTTATTCGCCTTTAAAAACCCTCACTGTGGAGCATATAATTCTGTGAGGAAAAAAAATACCTTTTTTTTTTTTTAATCCCTTTTAAGCTCCACTGTTAAAGGGTGGACTATTCAAAAAGGAAAGGATTCCAACACAGAGCTTCCTCCTGAAAGAAATGCCTAACATGTACTTATTCTCCCTGTAATCCTTGTGGTAACTTGAAAGACATAATTTTTCTTCCTCGTGTCAATGTACCAGACAGTATCCCAATCTTATTTCATGCACATCTGTACAAAGCTAGCTTCTATATGCACTAGTTCACAGGGTTAAAAACAAAAAATCCATAACCTCTTTATGATTTCCTTCTACCTGTTACGGTTCTAACACAATGCCTGCTACCGCCTTTGGCAACCTCTTCCGTAGGTCCAGCTAATCATCTGTTTAATATCCTGAAAGTTAAAATTAAGCCTCTAGGTGCTATCAATATGATTATGGGTTTAACTAAAATCAATACAAATTTTCAGTTAGTTCCCAAAACTTTGAATTTTAACTTAAGGTCTTCGTTGTCTTATAAATGCCAAGAATTTTACTTTGGAGGAATGTTATTTCCACATTTATTATACATACAATGTAATTTCCCCCAAGATGTTTTCTAAAAGACAACCAAACCTTCAAGTTAAAAATAAGCTGACCGAAAAAAAAAAAATAAAAAATAAAATAAAAAATAAAAAGCTGACCGAATTTTGATAACATCTAACAAAATCAACGTGAAGAAAAAAGTGTTGTTTGGTTTTCTACTTAAAGTGTTCAGGGAACATAGGAAAATTTCTCTACTGGGAAAGTCCATAAAACAAATGTGGGTGTTCGGGTCTATGCTAGGAATGGAATAAATCACCTGCCCCATACCGTCGGTAACCACTCCCAGCAGTTTTCCATTTTCTTAGGATGAGTCACCGGGTGGGCTGCAGCTTTGCGCGTTTTCAAATCTATCCTCACAAAACCTGCTTCTCAGTTCCGGTTCAAGATGGCGGCGAGGAAGAGTCGGCACTCGCCTCCTCCGCGGAACACACCACACTACACCCGCGCAGAGAACAACCGGTCCTGAAGTGGAACTGAGAGCACACGGAACGCTATGGAACAACCGCAGAGAGAACAGCCTGAGAGATAGAGACATGGTAAGGAAGGGAACCTCCATTCCCACTCTGCCAGCGGCACTGGGGAGGGAAAGTACGGGAGCTGGGGGACGTTGCGCAGAGAATCAGGAAAAGAAAAAGCTGGGGTTTAAAAGAACTAGCAGAGAAAAGAGAAAAGCTACATCTCTGCCAAGCGGTGGAAGAGCAATAGGAAAGCTCTCCGGGTCAGAGGGACCGGAGAAGGACACCATTTACATTGCCAACCTACCTTACAAGCCCAGGCCGGAGCAGGTCGGGGACACAGCAGGCAGCCGGTCGGACTTCCCTGCACCCAGTGTAGGAAGCCCACCCCGGCCTGGTCAGGCCGCAGCACAGATGAAGAAGGCGGGGTTTAAAAGGGCTCAGGAACTGTTGGAAAGCTCCCTCGCCCTCCACTTTAAAAGCCCGGACTCAAGTAGCATCTGGGTGCTGTAAGGGGTGCTCTCGGGCGCGATAATTAATGGGTCTCCGTGCCATAACTGGCGGGTCAGATCTCTAAAAAAGCTTGCAGCCTTCGGCAAGCCCAGGGTGTGCAGGCCCACACCTGCCCCGGTTGCCCTGTGGCACAGAAGAAAGGCCAGTGTTTAAAAGGGCCAAGGAAGGGACACCTGGGTGGCTCAGTTGGTTGGACGACTGCCTTCGGCTCAGGTCATGATCCTGGGAGTCCTGGGATCGAGTCCCGCATGGGGCTCCCAGCTCCATGGGGAGTCTGCTTTTCTCTCTGACCTTCTCCTTGCTCATGCTCTCTCTCACTGTCTCTCTCTCAAATAAATAAATAAAATCTTTAAAAAGGGCCAAGGAAGTATGGCAGTGCTCCCCTCTCCCCACCAGAAGAGCTCAGACTGGAGCTGGGTGTTGACCACCATAAAGGGTGGGCCATTATTAGAGGGTCTAGTAGTCCCAGGGACCTTGGCAACTTCAGCAAGTTCAGGGCCCTCAAGCCCATACCAGCTCCCTTGCACTGGAACTTGGGAAAAAAGGCCACAGTTTAAAAGGGCTGAAGAACTGTGAAAATATCCTCTCCCCTTCCAACTTAGAGGCCCAGAGCAGAGCAGGATTCAGCTCATTGTGAGCTTAGGACCTCAGAGTGCCCAGGGCCCACAAGCCCACACCAGCTTCCCTATGATGCTAGGGCACAAAAAAGCAAGCAGTGATTTTGGGGGCGGGGGAAGGGGTTAAATTTTACCTTATTTTATTTTACTTCTTAAAGTTTGTCTTTTTTTGTTTGGGTATGGGGGGTTGGTTTGTTCTGGTTTTCTTTTTCTTCTTTTTTTTCTGTTACTATTTTTTCTTTATTCTTTCTGTTAAAAAGCCACAGTTTAATGGAGTAAGTAGTGTATACAGCCACAGGTGCAGCCAGGCAGCAAAAATCACAAAGCACACACAGTCTACAGGGGGGACATTATACACAACACCACTTCTTCACCTGTAGAAGTAGTAGCCATTTTGCCTAGTCAATAGAACCAAATACAGAAAGTGGAGCAAAATAAGAGGCAGGGTAATATACTCCAGATGGAAGAATAAGGGGGGGGAAAAACCTCAGAAAAGGAACTAAATGAAACAAATAAGCAATATGCCTGATAAACAATTTAAAATGATAATCATAAAGATACTCATTGGGTTGGAGAAAAGAGTGGAAGAACTCCATGAGACCTTCAGTAAAGAGGTAAAAAATATTTAAAAGAACCAATCAGAATCGAATAAAAATTAAGAAACAAACAAAAAAAAAAACACTAGAAAGAACCAGCAGTAGATTAGAGAATGCAGAAGAATGTGTCAGTGATCTGGAAGATAGTGAATTGTAAAGCACACAAGCTGAACAGCAAAAAGAGGAAAGAGGAAAAAGAGGAACACTAAAATTTGAGGACCGATTAAAAAATCTCTTGGACACCATGAAGTGAACAAACATTCACATTACAGGGGTCCCAGAAAAAGAAGAGAGAGAATGGTGTAGAAAAGTTATCTGAAGAAATAATAGCTGAAAACTTCCCAACCTAGGGAAGGAAATAGACACCCAAGTCCAAAAATCACATAGTTCCAAACAAGATGAACCCAAGGAGGTCTGCACCATGGCACATCATAATTAAAATGTCAAAGGTTAAAGATAAAAAGAAAATCTCAAAAGCAGCAAGAGAAAAAGAAAAAGTTACCTACTAGGAAAAACCTATAAGACCATTAGCTGTTTTTTCAGCAGAAACTTTGCAAACCAGAACACAGTGGTGTGATATCACACCATATATTCAAAGTGCTAAAAGAAAAAAACCTACAACCAAGAATACCTGGCAAGATTATCATTCTGATTTGAGGGAGAGAAGAGTTTCCCAGACAAACAAAAGATATAGGAGTTTATCACCACTAAACCAGCCTTACAAGAAACGTTAAAGGGACTTCTTTAAGTGGAAAAAGAATTGGCCATAATTATAAGAAAAAAAAGATGTAAAATATGATAACATATGCATAAAATGTGGAGAAGGGAGTAAAAAGGGAAGAGAAGGGAAAAAAATTTTTTAACTTTATTTTCTTTTTCTAATGTGTTTGAATTTAAATGACCATCAAATTAATATGGACTGCTATTTTCTTAGGATGTTATATATAAATCTCATGGTAACCACAAACCCAAAACCTGTGATAGATACACACACACACACATATAAGAAAGCGAAACAAAACACTGTAGATACTCATCTGTCACAAAGACAGAGAATAAGAAAGGGACAAAGAAGAATCATAGAAATAGAAAAAAATTTTTTAAGTGGCAATAAGTATATACCTATCAGTAATTACTTTAAATGTATATGGACTAAAAGCACCAATCAAAAGACAGAGTGGCAGAATTGGTTTAAAAAAAAAAAAAAAAAAGACCCATCTAAATGGTGCCTACAAGAGACTTACCTCAGACCTAAAAATGCATATATCCTGAAAGTGAAGGGATAGAAAAACATTTACCATGTAAGCAGATGTGAGGGGGGAAAAAGGCAGGGTAGCAATACTTATGTTAGACAAAATAGACTTTAAAACAAAGACTGTAATAAAAGTCAAAGGGATTACAATGATAAAGAGATCAATCCAACAAGAAATTCTGGAGCACCTAAATACAAAGCACATAAAGCAAATATTAACAGACATAAAGAGAGAAATTGATGATAATACAATAATGGTAGGGAACTTTAACACCCCTCTTACATCAATAAATAGGTCATCCAGACAGAAAATCAGTAAGGAAACAACGTCTTTGACACAATAGCCCAGATGGACATAACAGATATATGTAGAACTTTCCATCCGAAAATGACCAAATATAGATTCAAGTGCACATGAAACATTTTCCAGAATAGATCACATATTATGCCATAAAACACACCTCAATAAATTTAAGACTGAGATCATACCATGCATCTTTTCCAAAAACAACAGTATGAAACTAGAAATAAATCACAAGGAAAAAAAAAACTAGAAAAAACACAAACGTGGAGATAAAACAACATGATACTAAACAACCAGTGGGTCATTGAAACAATCAAAGAAGGAAAAAAAAATACATGGAGACAAATGAGAATGAAAACACAATGGTTCAGAATCTCTGGAATAGAGCAAAAGCCATCCTAAGATATATTACTATATACCTCCCATCCTAAGAGGGAGGTATATAGTAATACAGACCGCCCCCAAGAAACAAGAAAAACTTAATCTAATCTTACTCCTAAAGGAACTACAAAAAGAAGAACAAATCCCAAGATAAGTAGAAGAAATAATAAAAATCAGAGCAGATATAAATGATGTAGAGACTAAAAACACAATAGGAAAAAAAAATCAATGAAACCAAGAACTGGTTTTTTGAAAAGATAAAACTGACAAAGCCTGAGCCAGACAAATCAAGAAAAAAAAAAGGATCCAATTAAATAAAATCTGAAATGAGAGAGGAGAAGTAACAACTGCTACCACAGAAATACAAAGGCTTATGATAATACTACGAAAAATTATATGCCAACCAACTGGACAACCTAGAAGAAATGAGTAAATTCCTAGAAACATACCATCTTCTTCCAAAACTGAACCAAGAAGAAATATAAAATCTGAACAGACTGATTACATGTAACAAAATTGAACTGGTAATTAACTACCAAAAAATAAAAGTCCAGGAGTAGAGGGATTTACAAGTGAATTCTACCAGGCATTTAAACAAAAATTAATACCTGTTCTTCCTGGACTATTCTAGAAAGAAGGAATTCTTCCAAATACATTCTGTAAGGCTAGCTTTACACTGATACCAAAATCAAAGACACCACATACACAAACAAAAACCACAGACTAATATCCTTTATGAACATAGATGCAAAAATCCTCAAGAAAATATTAGTAAACCTCATACAACAATAGACTAAAAAGATCATTGACCATGATCAGGTGGAATTTATTCCTAGGGTGCAAGGATGGTTCCATGTTCACATATCAACATGATATATCACATTAACAAAACAAATTATAAAAATTATATGATCATGTCAATAGATGCAGAAAAAGCATTTGACAAAATTCAACATCCATTCATGATAAAATCTGTCAACAAAATGGGGTTAGAGGGAACATACCTCAACATAGTGAAGGCCATATATAAAAACCACGACTTGGGACGCCTGGGTGGCTCAGTGGGTTAAAGCCTCTGCCTTCGGCTCAGGTCATGATCTCAGGGTCCTGGGATCAAGCCGTGCTTTGGGCTCTTTGCTCAGCAGGGAGCCTGCTTCCCTTCTTCTCTCTGCCTGCCTCTCTGCCTACTTGTGATCTCTGTCTGTCAAATGAATAAATAAAAAAATCTTTAAAAAAAAAAACACAACTAATGTCATCCTAAATGATGAAAAACTGAGAGCCTTCCCTCTAAGATCAGGAACAAGGCAAAAATAAACACTCTTCCTACTTTTATTCAACACAGTACTAGAAGTCCTAACCACAGCAATCAGACAAGAAAAAGAAGAGGCACCCATATTGCTAAAGAAGTTAAATTCTTACCATTTGCAGACAACATAATACTATACATAGAATCCTAAAGATTCCACCAAAAAACTACTAGAGTAATAAATTCAGTAGAATGACAGGATACAAAATTAATAACTCGAATTCATAGCAAGTCTATACATTAACAACAAAGTTGCAGAAAGAGAAATTTTTTTAAAAACTACTTACAATTGCACCAGAAAGAATAAAATACCTAGGAATAAACTTAACCAAAGAGGTGAAAGAGCTGTTCTCTGAAAACTATAAAACACTGAAGAAAGAAATTGAAGATGACAAAAGTGGGAAGATATTCCATGCTCAGACTAGAATTAATATTATAAAAATATCCATATTACTCAAATCAACCTATATACTCAGTGCAATCCCTATCAAATACCAATAGCATTTCTTCACAAAACTAGAACAAATAATACTAAAATTTGTATGGAACCACAGAAGACCTTGAATAGCCAAAACAATCTTGCAAAACAAGAACAAAGCTGGAGGTATCATAATTCCACACTTCAAGATACACTACAAAGCTATAGTAATCAAAACAGCATGATACTGACACAAAAATAAACATAGGATTAATAGAACAGAATGGAGAGCCCAGAAATAAACCCATATTTATACGGCCAATTAATCTCTGACAAAGGAGGCAAGAATACATAATGGGGAAGAGACAGTCTTTATTTTTTTTTAATTTGGCAGAAGATTTTATTTATTTTTATTTTTTATAAACATATAATGTATTTTTATCCCCAGGGGTACAGGTCTGTGAATCGCCAGGTTTACACACTTCACAGCACTCACCATAGCACATACCCTCCCCAATGTCCATAACCCCACACCCCCTCTCGCAACCCCCCTCCCCCCATCAACCCTCAGTTTGTTTTGTGAGATTAAGAGTCACTTATGGTTTGTCTCCCTCCCAATCCCATCTTGTTTCATTTATTCTTCTCCTACCCCCTTAACACCCCCCATGTTGCATCTCTACTTCCTCATATCAGGGAGATCATATGATAGTTGTCTTTCTCCAATTGACTTATTTCGCGAAGCATGATACCCTTCAGTTCCATCCACGTCGTCACAAATGGCAAGATTTCTTTTGATGGCTGCATAGTATTCCATTGTGTATATATATACCACATCTTCTTTATCCACTCATCTGTTGATGGACATCTAGGTTCTTTCCATAGTTTGGCTATTGTAGACATTGCTGCTATAAACATTCGGGTGCATGTGCCCCTTCGGATCACTACGTTTGTATCTTTAGGGTAAATACCCAGTAGTGCAATTGCTGGGTCATAGGGTAGTTCTATTTTCAACATTTTGAGGAACCTCCATGCTGTTTTCCAGAGTGGTTGCACCAGCTTGCATTCCCACCAACAGTGTAGGAGGGTTCCCCTTTCTCCGCATCCTCGCCAGCATCTGTCATTTCCTGACTTGTTAATTTTAGCCATTCTGACTGGTGTGAGGTGGTATCTCATTGTGGTTTTGATTTGTATTTCCCTGATGCCGAGTGATGTGGAGCATTTTTTCATGTGTCTGTTGGCCATCTGGGTGTCTTCTTTGCAGAAATGTCTGTTCGTGTCTTCTGCCCATTTCTTGATTGGATTATTTGTTCTTTGGGTGTTGAGTTTGCTAAATTCTTTATAGATTTTGGACACTAGCCCTTTATCTGATATGTCATTTGCAAATATCTTCTCCCATTCTGTCAGTTGTCTTTTGGTTTTGTTAATTGTTTCCTTTGCTGTGCAAAAGCTTTTGATCTTGATGAAATCCCAATAGTTCATCTTTGCCCTTGCTTCCCTTGTCTTTGGTGATGTTCCTAGGAAGAAGTTGCTGCGGCTGAGGTCGAAGAGGTTGCTGCCTGTGTTCTCCTCAAGGATTTTGATGGATTCCTTTCTCACATTGAGGTCCTTCATCCATTTTGAATCTATTTTCGTGTGTGGTATAAGGAAATGGTCCAATTTCATTTTTCTGCATGTGGCTGTCCAGTTTTCCCAATAGTCTTTTTAAGAAATGATGCTGCAAAAACTGGACAGCTACATGTAGAAGAATGAAACTGGACTACTTTTTAATACCATACACAAAAATACACTCAAAATGGATTAAAGACCTAAACATGAGACCTGAAACCATAAGAATTGTAAAAGAAAACACAGACAATAATTTCTCTGACATTAGCCACAGCAACATTTTTCTAGATCTATCTCCCAAGGCAAGGGAAACAAAAGCAAAAATAAACTATTGGGACTACATCAAAATAAAAAGCTTTTGCATGGTAAGGGAAATTACCAGCAAAACAAAAAGACACCTTACTGAATGAGAGAAGATATTTACAGATGACATATCTACTAAGAGGTTAGTATCCAAAACATAAAAAGAGCTTATACAATTCAACACCAAAAAAACAAAACCAGGCCAAAACAAAACCAAGCAATCCAATTTAAGAAATGGGCAGAGGACCTGAGGAGATATTTTTCCAAAGCAGATATATAGATGGCCAACAGATACATGAAAAGATGCTAAACATTACTCATTATCCAGGAAATGCAAATCAAAAACTAGTCAGATACCACCTCACACTTGTTAGAATGGCTAAAATCAAAACACGGGGCACCTGGGTGGCTCAGTCAGTTAAGCATCTGCCTTCAGCTCAGGTCATGATCCCGGGGCTCTGAGATCGAGCCCTGTGTCAGGCTCACTGCTTGGGGGGAAGCCTGCTTCTCCCTCTCCTGCTCCCCCTGCTTGTGTTCCCCCTCTCGCGTTCTCTCAGTCTCTGTCACATACATACATACATACATACATACATGTTCCCCCTCTCATGCTCTCTGTCTCTGTCACATACATACATACATACATACATACATTCTTAAAAAAATAAAAATACAAGAAACAGCAAGTCTTGATGAGGATGTAGAGAGAAAGAAATCCTCAAGCAGTGTTGGTGAGAATGTAAATGCAGCAGTCACTGTGGAAAACAGTATCAAGTTTCTTAAAAAAATTAAAAATAGAAATACCATATAATCCAATAATTCCATTATTGGGTATTTACCCAGGGAAAACAGAAACACTAACTTTGAAAGGTATATGTATGTCTATGTTCACTGCAGCATTATTTACAATAGCCAAGACACGGAAGCTAACTAAGTGTCCATCAATAGACAAATGGATGAGGAAAATGTGATGTGTGTGTGTGTACACACACTATGGAATACACATATATGTACATATACATACACATACTATACAAGACACATGTACACATACTGTGGGATATTACATAGCTATAAAAAGGATGAGATTATGCCATTTGAGAGCAATGATAGACCTAGAGGGTATTATGTTAAGTGAAGGAAGTCAGACTGAGAAAGACAAATACCATATAATTCTACTCATAAATGGAATCTAAAAAAAAAAAAAGGGGGTGCCTAGGTAGCTTGGTTGGTTGGGTGTCTGGCTCTTGATTTTAGCTCAGGTCATGACCTCAGGGTCATAGGATCAGACCCCTTGTCTGGCTTCATGCTCAGTGGGGAGTCTGCTTCTCTGCCTCTGCCCCTTCCCCTTCTCACTCTCTCTCTTTCTCACTCAATAAATAAATAAAATCTTGTTTAAAAAGTGAATAAACAAAAAGCAGCATCAGAACTATAAATACAGAGAACTGATGGTTGCCAAAGGATAGGGGTATGGAGTTGGGCAAATGGGTGAAGAGGAGAAGGAGATGCAGGCCTCCAGTAAGGAAACTGAGTAAATCACTGAAGTTACATTTTTAAAAATAAAAAAATCTGTCAACATAATACCATAAGGAGACCACAAAGGACAAAGATTGTTAGATCCAAATACATAAATATTTAAAACTCAATACTAAGTTAAATACTGCTGTATTAAAAGGTATATAAAAATTAGAGTATTTACAACATAATATCTTTACATAGACCTTTTACAAATCAACTGTACACACACACACAAGAAGATAAAGAATGACCAATAAATCTATGAAAAAAAAGAAGGATTAAGCTCTCAAATGACATTTTTCACTTAGCATATAAGCAGTGATTTACAAAGCAAATACAAAATATAAAAGTATTAAGTATAGGGAATGCTTTTGATGGTAATATTTGTGCCACCTTTTGGGAAAGTAATTCAACTATATATTATATATTAAAACCTCTATAAATTCTAATTCAAGGTGTTTGTCCTTATCCAATCATTAGACAAGTAGCTATAAGGATTTTTATTGCAGGGATTTTGATATACATACAGATAGAAAAATATCTAGAATGGGCGCCTGGGTGGCTCAGTGGGTTAAAGCCTCTGCCTTCGGCTTGGGTCATGGTCACAAGGTCCTGGGATCGAGCCCCACGTCGTGTGCTCTGCTTAGCGGGGAGCCTGCTTCCTCCTCTCTCTCTCTCTGCCTGCCTCTGACTACTTGTGATCTCTGTCTATCAAATAAATAAATAAAATCTTTAAAAAAAATATCTGGAAGGGTGCATACCAAAATAATAACTGTGTTTGTCTATAAATAACACCTGAAAAATCGCTGGTTTTGCCTTTTTATTACTCATCTGTATGTCTAAAGTTTCTATAACACCTATTTTGTAAGAATTTGTCTCATGTATATTCTCTTTTTCAGAAGAAGAAAGCACTTCAAAAGCATAGAAATTGTGATGGAAACTTTGAGATTCCTATCCAAAGTTATCTACAAATCAAAATTTTATTCCAGTTGATTCAATAGGACAGATTAAATGTGAAAAGCAAACAGTAGGCTCCCTTACACAGCAACTCTTGCTTCTTTTCTGCTTCCTTTCACCTACATAGAGAATTGTTCAAGAAAGATGTTTACAACACCATACATATTCTAGATAATTTTGTCCATAAAGTCACAATTTTCCATACCTGTACAATGATTTTTTCCTTTTTTAAAGAGACCAGACACCTAAACAAAATCTTTGGGGGCACGTGGGTGGCTCAGTGGGTTAAACCTCTGCCTTCGGCTCAGGTCATGATCTCAGGGTCCTGGTATCGGGTACCACATCAGGCTCTCTGCTCAGCAGGGAGTCTGCTTCCCCCTCTCTCTCTGCTTGCCTCTCTTCCGACTTGTGATCTCTCTCTCTCTCTGTCAAATAAATAAATTTTTTTAAATATTTTATTTATTTGAGACAGAGAGAGATCACAAGCAGGCAGAGAGGCAGGCAAAGAGAGAGGAGGAAGCAGGCTCCCCGCTGAGCAGCAAGTCCAATGCAGGGCTCGATCCCAGTACCTGAGATCATGACCTGAGCTGAAGGCAGAGGTTTAACCCACTGAGCCACCCAGGCGCCCCAATAAATAAATCTTTAAAAAAAATCTGTTTTGGGGGGAAGCAGGATACGGTAGGCAGTGGAAGGGAAATTAATGCCAATTGTCCTGAGATCCACCAATGTAAAAAGACATCCCTTTACCCTGTATCAGCTCCTGATTACACACTGGGAAATAGCAGCAAGTGAGGAATGCTGGGCCTACACACAAAAAAACAACATGACTGTGGCCTCTGAGGTAGCCAGGCTGGCAGGTGTAAGGCTGAAATGGCTGCATGCCACAGCAGTAAAATGCCCACAACATTCACACATTTATGATCATTTTGGTGATGCTTCCAATCCAGGCTGAGGGTTTGGAACGAAGATTTCAACAACGAAGATTTCTAATGGACCAAACATATTAGTGTCAACAGCACTAACGCAGCTTCAGCTGGCAGGAGAGAGGAAAACCAAGCGTATCTGCATTATTTACTCCAGAGAAGCTAGCTGAGTGCCATCTGTTCTCAGCCACCCACCCCCACCCAGTGCAGCCCTATCTGTCCTACACTTTTGTCCTGCTTCTGTGAGCCCCCTCAGTCTCGGCCCCAGAACCTAAAGTCCCAAGGCTTCCCTGAATACACATTTGGAAAGTTCACTTCAACAATCACTGGTAACACAGAAGATCTCTTAATGCTGCAAAGTATTGAGTTTGGAGGAGAGTTCCACAAGATGGTGGCATAGCAAGATCCTGAGCCCACTTGCTCCCAAGGACCCACCAAATATACAGCTACATATGGATTGTTTTTCTCAGAAAAAGATGAGAACTAGATGAACTGCCTCGCTACAACAAGAGGTTAGAAGACCAACACTGAGATGGGTAGAAGTAGAGGCACAATCTCACTGAAAACTCCATCCCCAGCCTGAAACACAACATGGATCTCATCAGTCTGGCACTTCTGCTGGAAAAAGAGGTTGGTGCTCATGTCAGTCACCCCAATCCCTGGGACCTGCACCAGAGTGATGAGCTCCCCCCCCACCCCACCCCCGCCAACATCTGACTTAGAAAGTCAACAGGGCTGACATCCAAGGGACCCAAAGTGCTGTAGGAAACTGAGACTCTCCTTTCAAAGGACTTGATACAGTCTCATCTGTCCCAAGACCCAGCAGAAAAGCAGCAGTTTGATAAGCACCTAAACTATATGTAAAGGAGATTCATTTACTAATCTAAAAGCATCCGCTAGAGGGGTAGGGGACAGCTGAAACTACCCCCTGGGGATGGAGGTACTAGCAGATGCCATTTTTGCACACTTCATCTACCCTGCTAGCAGAGATGGGTGAGCCTGGACACAGAGCCCTCCCACCACTTTGC
This sequence comes from Enhydra lutris kenyoni, assembly GCF_002288905.1. Taxonomy (NCBI): domain Eukaryota; kingdom Metazoa; phylum Chordata; class Mammalia; order Carnivora; family Mustelidae; genus Enhydra; species Enhydra lutris. The sequence goes on along the minus strand of NW_019154099.1, from coordinate 8,643,644 downwards.
TGTGACAGTCAGGGGCCAGGGTAGCAGCACTATTTTGCTGCCTTGCTGAAGCCAGCAGCACAGGTGGCTGTAGCATTCCCCTACTCCCTGAATGAGGCAGGCAAACTTGAACAGTGGCAGCACCTTCCTGCTCCCTAGCTTAAGCCTGTGAAGTGTGGAAAGTTGCAACACTTTCCCCATTCCCTGGCTAGGGCTAGCAAGTGTAGCAGTCATGGCATTCTCCATCTCCCAAAATAAAGCTGGTACACTCTGTTGCTGCATTTCTGAAGCTCCTGGGCACTTCCAGTTAAGATATTTTCCTGCTGCTTTACTGAAGCCAGAGAGTATGCCCCACCCCCTATACTTTCTGCCTAGCTAAAGCCAATGGGGGCACCCCAGAATGCCCCTTAATGACCTGGCTCTGGTGTCCAAGGAGGCTAGCATTTGTGAGCTTCACAGGAATATAACAGAAAGACAGTTCTTGGAAGGCCACCAAGCCCAGGGCACTGTATGGACAGAAGACTAAAACACGACTGTAATCTTCCTGTGAAAAGGTTTATTTACTTAACCTGGAGCTTCAGCCTGAGGGACAGGCTTCCAAAATAATTTGAGAGAATGCTTCCAAACTCATTTTATGAGGTCAGTATTACCCTGATACCCAAACCAGACAAGGACACCACAAAAAAGCAAAATTACAGACCAACATCCCTGATAAACAGAGATGCAAAACTTATCAACAAAGTATTAACAAACCAAATCCAATGATACATTAAAAGGATCATACATCATGATTAACTGGGATTTATTGCAGCATGCAAGGATGGCACAACATCCACAAATAAATTGCAATATACCACATTAATATAAGATTAAAATATGACCATTTCAGTAGATGCAGAAAAAACATTTGATGTAATTCAACATCCATTCATGATAAAAACTGATTAAATTGGGGACAGAGGGAATATATATAACTGATAGCTAATATCAGAGGACATAATATCAGAGGACAGAGGGAATGTATATAACCCATAAACTCAATGGGGAAATACTTAAAGCTTTTCCTCTAAGACCCAAGACAGGAAAAGGATGTGCACTCTCCCAACTTTTAGTACTAAAATAGTAACTAAAGGCCGGTCCAGAGCAACTAGGCAAGAAAAAGAAAAGGCATCCAAATTGCAAAGGAAAAAGTAAAACTGTTACTATTTACAGATGATTTAATACTATAAATGGAAAACCCTAAAGATGTTACCAAAAAAACTATTCTAATAAATGAATTCAGTAAAGTTGCAGGATACAAAATTAATACATAAAAATATGTTGCATTTCTGTACACTAATGATGAACTATAAGAGAAATCAAAAAAGCAATTCTGTTTACAATCACATCAAAAAGAATAAAATGCCTAAAAATAAATTTAACCAAGTAGGTGAAAGACCTATACATCGAAAACTATAAGATACTAATGAAAGAAATTGAAGGTAATACAAATAATTGGAAAGATACTCTGTGCTCTCAGCTGAGAAGAATTAATATTATTAAAATGTCATACTACCCAAAGCAATCTACAGATTCAGTGCAATCCCTGTAAAAATCCCAATGGCATTTTTTCACAGAAAACAAATAATTCTAAAATTTATATGGAGCCACAAAAGACTCCAAATAGTTGAAACAATCCTGAGAAAGAACAAGCCAAGAATATCATGCTCCCTGATTTCAATTTATATTACAAAGCTATACTAATCAAAACAGTATGGTATCAGCATTAAAAACAGACACATAGATCAATGGAACAGAATAGAGAACCCAGATATAAATCCACATGTATGTGACCAATTAATTTATGACAGAGGAGGTAAGAATACACAATGGGTAAAGGACTGTCTGTTCAATAAATGGTTCTGGGAAAACTGGGGAGCTACATGCAAAAAAAAAAAAAAAAAAAAGTGAAACCACTATCTTATAGCATACACAAAAATTAACCCAAAATCAATTAAAGGCTTGAATATAAAACCTGAAACCACAGAACTCTGAGAAGAAACTTCTTTACAGTAAACTCCTTAACATCAGTCTTAGGGATTTTTTTTTTTTTAAATCTGACTCCAAAGATAAGGGAAACAAAAGCAAAAATAAACAAATGGGACTGCATCACACTAAAAATCTTCTGAACAGTAAAGGAGACTAACAGAATAAAAATGCAATCTAGTGAATAGGAGAAGATATTTGCAAATCATGTATCCAATAAGGGGTTAATACCAATATATATGTAAAGAACTACAAGTCAAAAAAACAGTCAAGTTAAGAAACTAGCAAAAGGGGGCATCTGGGTGGCTCAGTTGGGTAAGCGACTGCTTCAGCTCAGATCATGATCCCAGAGTCCCAGGATCAAGTCCCTCACTGGGTTCCCAGCTCAGCCGGGAGTTTGCTTCTCCCTCTGCCCCTCTCCCCTCTCATGCTGTCTCTTACACTTTCTCTCTTTCAAATAAATAAATAAAATCTTTAACAGAAAAAAAAAGGAAAAAGTGGGCAAAAGATCTGAAGAGACATTTTTTTTTCAATGAAGACATACAGATGGCTGACAGGCACATGAAAAGATGCTCAATATCACTAATCATCAGGGACATGCTAATCAAAACAGCAGGAGATAATCACATTACACCCATCAGGCCATTACCAAAAGAACAGAAATTAGTGTTGGCAAGGATGTGAGGAAAAGGGAACCTTCGTTGGTGGTAGTGATGTAAATTAGCTCATGCACTATGGAAAACAATATGGAGTTTCCTCAAAATTTTAAAAATAAAACCACCATATGACCAATTACCCTACTGGGTATCTAACTGAAGAAAACAAAAACACTAATTTGGAAAGATATAGGTACCCCTCTGTTCATTGCAATGTTATTCACCATTGTCAAGATACGAAAACAATGCCTAAATGTCCATCAGTGAATGAATGGCTAAAGACAATGTGGTAGATATGTATAATGGAATACTACTCAGCCATAAAAAGAATGAAACCTTGCCATTTGTGATAACATGAATGGAACTTGATGGTCGTATTCTAAGAGGAATAAGTCAGACAGAGGAAGACAAATACTGCATGGTTTCACTTATATGTGGAATCTAAAAACAAACAAAACCCAAGCACACAGATACAGAAAACAGAATAGTAGTTGCCAGAGAGGTTTTAGAGAAGTAGGGGACTGGGTGAAGGGGATGAAGAAACACAAACTTTCAATTATAAAATGAGTAAGTTATGGGGATATAATGCACAGCATGGGGAATATACCAAATATTATTATTTTAACTTGCAAGGTAATAGATGGTAACTAGGCTTACATTGTGATCTGTTTGCAATGTATACAAATGTCGAATCACTATGTTATACACCTGAAACTAATATAACATTGCATGTCAGTTAAATGCCATTTAAAAAAATAGTATTAGTTTCTCAGCTGCAAAACTATTTGCTCTTCCAACCTTCATTCTAAGACTAAATGTAATGCTCTTCTATATAACATGGAGTTGGGACTAGAACATAAAGCATGGAAAACCAACACTCTTGCACTCTCAGGTCTATAACCAGGTAAGGGCATAAAAGTAGAACAGGAAAGCCTGCTGAATTAGCTATAGGACATAGGGTGCATAGAGAAAAGACAAGTTTCCAGAACACCTAAAAACCACATTGTATCTATATTTCTATTTAGTTGATTTTTATATAAACCATGTCCTTTCAGGCGATTAACTGGACCACTATGAAAAACCAGAGGAATAGTATTAGTAAGTAAATCAATACCAAAGGCAGATCCAATAGTGATTGCAGTCTTACATTTGATCTACATAGACTATAAAGAATATAAAAATGAGACCCATCAAAAGAGAACAACTCAAGAGCTTTTCATTAAAAATAAAAACCATTTATACAGAAGTATTTCAAAATTTATTTATGAATGTGTTTAAAAGAGTATAAAAGATTTATTTTTTTCTTTTGCTCAAGTTTGTACCCTGGATTAAGTAGAGGTTAATCTAAAAAATGCCAAAGTTTCCCCCAGCATTATCTGAGAATTACATAAGAATTAGCTGCTTTGAGAGATAAGCATGTAGCACCCATAACTCTTGCAAACCCAAAAGTATCGAATTATTCCCTCCTTTTTTTATCTTACTAACATTGCTGTAATTAGGCTTCCAATAAGATGTGAAACCAGTGAGAGAGTGTAACATTTCACTGGCAGTAGAAATTAAATCTGAGCTCAGCAATCAGATTCTACAAACATGCATCAATAATAACAGGGGAAAACTGGTCATCCCCAATGTTCGTTTAGCTGAGTGGATGGGCAACTGAAGTCAAGGTAAAAACAGTGAAGATAAATAAAGGAGTTTTAAGGAAAATCATCAAGTGAGGTTCTTCAAGGTCAGGTGACAAAGGACAGACGAAGTAAATATTTCTCATACATCCTGGAAAAAAAAAGAACAAAAATGAGTATAAGCAGCAAAACAAATTCATAGCCTCTCTAAGTACAAAATGAAGTTCCCTCAGAGAACACCCTTTACTACACTGGGCTTAAATGTCTATTTCGTATTTAATGATTTGTCCCAGTGACATGTTTTAATTTTCAAGTCCCATTGCATTTGATTCACAAAATAGTCTCTGTCGACAATGTAATGGCTTGTTGAGTGACAGCTCATCAGCTGTGTTCTTAGAGGTTAACATAGGTCACAAACAATAGTATTCACAAATACTGTCACCTACCTCCATAGTTACAGCAAGGACAGGACAACACAGTTTGAAGCAGTGCAATTTAAATGGAAATATGTGGCGTAGAATGGCATTGTATTATGCAGCAGAATGGTGACTTTTAAGGGGACCTCCAGGAAGGGAACTAGACTAAATGAGTCCCCTCCACCCCCCACCCTGTGCAAAGGGTCAAGAAGTCTCCATCAAACCTCCCAGAATGCTGTGCAACATTACACTTGGGATTCAGACTATTGCTGCTCTAACATTCCAGGACACTAAAATCTCAGGTTGCCTCATAGGTCATGTTGAAAGTGCAAATGCCCTTGAAGACACAGGATTTAGAGTTTCCACAGCATTTAAGGAGTCTCACCTACCGGTATCAGAGAAAACAGAACTTGAAGTGATTCTTTCAAAGTCCTACCCTAGTTATATCATAAAGAGTAGCAGAGGAGGCTAGAAAACCAAAAAAAATTTTAATATAAAAATAATTTTTAATTATATATAAAGGAATATGCAATTAATGTGATTTAATTTTTAAAAGATTGAAAGATAAAGAACAGTCTGTCTATCCAAATACACTTATCAAAGACCTACTACTTAAGTGTTCATATGATGTTCCAAGAAACAAGTTTTTTTTTCTCTTTGTCTTTCATCATTGTTGTATTTTCTGCCTTCCTCCTTTTCTGCTTCCTCAGCTTTTTACTGATTCCAGTAGTTCCTCCAAGCCCCATCTGTGAACTCTCTCATTCCTGGAGGAGCTCAGGTGTCATCTGTCAACTTCTAAATAAATGACACAGTCTAAATACATTCTGTGTATTAAACTTTCATCTACCTGTTCTTTACAAAACATGTCCAGGGTAAAAATCTTCATATACGGCTTCTCTTCTTTTGTATGGTGTCCTTCAATGAATAGATATTTCATTTTAATGTATATTTATCATTTCCTTTTGGTTTATACTTTGGATCTTACAAAATCCGCCCTAGCTTAATTTTATAAATAGTCTATTTTCTTCTAAAATTTGAAAAGTCTTCTTTTCTACTTAATAAGGCTTAATCCACCTGGAGTTGATTGGTTATGATTTCATGTGGGTATTCAACTGTCCCAGTAATATTTGTTGAAGAGTATACTTTCCCCACTGATGTGCTTTGCCTTCTGTCATATGTCAGAATTCCAAAAATGGTTGGGTCTGCTTGTGCCAGTTCCAGACTGTATTAAATGTTTAAACAAGTCTTTATACATACTTCTTTATTTTTAGTAGTGAATTGGTTATTCTTGGTTCTTTGATCATAATTTAATGAAATCTATAGATTATTTGAGAGCTCATTCCTATTCCTATCCATTAATAAGGTATAACTTCATTCATTTATTCCTTAAGATCTTTCTATAAAACTTTATATATTTTTTAAAGGGCATGGCATTTTTGGTTTTATCTTTTTATTAATTTTTTGTTTATTTGCAATTTATAGAAGTTTTTATATATTGATCCTAAATCTACCAAATTTGTAGTCTTCTTATTTATTCTGATAACTTAAATATCAATTCTTTTTTATTTTCTGAGTAGGTAATTGTATCATCTGTGATTTATAAATGTTTTTCCTTTCAACCTTCACATATGATTTAAAGGAAATGCCTTTAATATATTTCTATTATAAATTTTTGTTCCCTTTATTAGCTAAAGAAATGTCCTTTCTGTTTCTCCTTTCCAAGGAGCTTTTATCACAAATGAGTACTGAAACTTTTCAAATGTTTTCTCTGTATCTACCGAGATGATCATATGGTATTTCTCCTATAATTTAGGAGGTAAATCATCTCAGTTTTTTGGTCTTGTTTTGTTTATTCATTTGTGATCAATCAAGCTTCCATCTGAGATAAATCCAATTTGACAAGGATATATTATGCATTTTAAAGAAATTTATTATTGAATCTGTCAAAATTTTGTGATTTTTTTTAAGTCTGTATTTATGAATGAGCCTATATTCATAAATTTTTTTTTCTGTGTGTGATCTGATTCAGGTTATAGTGACTTGTTTAATTCTTTGGAGATTATTTTCTCTTTTTTCATTTATCTGGAGAACTTTCTAGACTTCTAGAATAATCTGTTTTTCAAATATTTAGTAGAGCTTTTCTGCAATACGTCTAGGCCTGGTTTTATTTTATGCAAAGAAGATGACAAATTAAATTAGATCATTTTTGTATCATTTTGAATTCCCACCAATAATACGTGAATGAACTCTTCTCCCCACAGCCTTCCCAAAAGAGTATATTGCCAATCTTTTGTTCTTTTGCCAAAATAATAGATGAGAAATGGCATTTTGATTTAGTTCTTAATTTATGTTCCTTTTATTGTGATGAATTCATTGAGTGCTTTAATTCCAGAGATTATGTTTTTTTCTGCTTTGAAGTTCTATTTTGTTCTTTTTCAAATCTTCTTGGTTGTCTTTGTCACTTGTTTTTGCTCATTGTTTCAAATCCAAAATTTATTACATCATGGGGCATCTGGGTGGCTCAGTGGGTTAAAGCCTCTGCTTTCGGCTCAGGTCGTGATCCCAGGGTCCTGGGATAGGGCCCCACATCGGGCTCTCTGCTCAGCAGGAAGCCTGCTTCCACCTCTCTCTCTATCTGCCTGCCTCTCTGCCTACTTGTGATCTCTGTCAAATAAATAAATAAAATCTTTTTAAAAAAAAAGAAAGAAAGAAAATTTATTACATCATATGTTTTATACATAGCTATTTTAAATTTAGTATCAAAGCATTTCAGTATATCAAATCATTTGGTTCTAAATCTTTGTTGTTTTGCCATCCCTCAGTCATAGCCATCTGTTTCCTTGTGCCTGTGCTAAGTTCCAACCACTGTCGTATGCTTGGGATAGATCAATGAATAAAACAGTCAAAGGGCCCTGACTGATGCAATATGGAATGTGTATTACACCTTAGGGAGAGATTAAGAGTAAACAGAAAATAATATATATAAGCAAATAATGTTAGAAAGCTATGTTAGAAGTTGTGGAATGCCACAGAAAAAAGAAGTGAA
>NW_019154099.1:8626621-8635800 GCF_002288905.1 Enhydra lutris kenyoni | reverse complement strand
GTGAGATTCAAGAAAAATCTTCTAGAAAAAATCACATGGAGAAGTATAGAGGGAGCAACCAGTGCAAAGGCCATAAGGTGAAAGTAGCCAGTTCCTTAAGTTTTCAAAGAGCAGCAAGAAAGCTGATGTGGCTGGGAGGAATGAGGAAGAAGGAAGGGCAGTGTGGTAAGAGAACACCAAAGGGATAAAGTGGCATCTAGATCAAGGAAGCACCTGGTAGGCTACAGTATGGACTTTGGTTTTTACTCCATGTGATTTGAGAGTCACGGGAGCCACTGGAAGACTTTAAGCAAGGAAGTGACAGGATCTGGCTTCTGTTTCAAAGGGATCATTCATATTGAGAATAGGCTGTAGGTGGGTAAGTGTAGAAGCAAGGAAACCATCTAGAAGACTATTTCAAGAATCTAGATGAGCACTAATGGAGATTGGAAATAGAATAATAGTGGTGGAGGTAGTGAGAAGCTGCTAGTTTGTACATATTTGGAGGAGAAGTCAAGATTTGCTGATGGATGGGTGCCTGGGTGGCTCAGTTGGTTAAGTGACTGCCTTCAGCTCAGATCATGATCCTGGAGTCCCAGGATCGAGTCCCACATTAGGCTCCCTGCTCAGCAGGGAGCCTGCTTCTCCCTCTGACCTTCCCTCCTCTCATGCTCTCTGTCTCTCTCTCCCTCTCTCTCAAATAAATAAATGGATAAATAAATTTTAAAAAAGAAGAAGATTTGCTCATGGATCAATTGTGAGTGATATGGGCTGTACCAATATATAAAAGGATAAAGTGCAGATGGAGCACTCAGGTAGAAGGAATCAAAGGTCAACTTTTAGACATGTTAAGATTGAGATATCCATTAGACATGCAAGTAGAGCTGTTGAGTGGATAAATGGATATGCAAGTCTAGAGTCAAGGAAGAGGTCAAGGCTGGAATTAGAAATGTATGAGTAATAAACATATAAGTGGAATTTAAATTCATGAGAATGAATGAGGCCATCAAGGTGTTAAGTGAACATAAAGTTCAGAAGGAGATCCAAGGTGGATCTCTGAGGTGCTCCAATGCTGAGAGGACAGCAAGATGCAGGGGATTCAGCAAAGGAGAATGAAAAGGAGTAGTCACTGGGATTGGTGGAAACCCAAGAAAGTATAATGCCCCAGAAGCCAAGTAAATAGTTTCAGAGAGGAGGAAGTGATTCACCATGACAAATGATGCCGATGGATCAAAAGAGGAAGACTTAAAAATAACCACTGGACTTTGTAATATGGACATCATTAGTGACTATGACAAGAGCATTATGGTTGGACTGATAAAATCTAGATCACGATTTAAATGAGTTTAAGAGAAATGGGAAGAAAGAAATTACAGAACAGCCAAAGGATAGAAACTTCTTAAGTTTTGCTTGAAAGGGGAACAAAGAAACAGGACAGTAGCAAGAGGGAAGGGGTATCAATATAATTTATATTTATATATTAGGCTGATGGGAATTTTCTAGTTCAGGTGAACATTTGACAATTCAGGAGAGAGAAGAGTATCATTAGAATAAAGTCCCCCAGTAGGTGGATAAGAGAGAATCTGGTCCCCAAGGAGAAGCAGACATAGAAGTAAGGATGTCCATAGGGATGTAGAGGTGGGGCCCTGAGGACCTTTATGTCACTGCTTCTTTCAAGTAAGGGAAGAGCTGATAACCACTTTAGACTTGGCCAAGACTGTCCTACTAAGGAAACTTTAGTGACCTTCACTCATATCCACAAGAAAATGATACTCCTTTCTTTTTATCCATGAAGAGTCTAAGCAGAGATTTACAGCTCACTCCCATAAGGCCTATCAATAGTCAGGGGTGAACCAGATTTCCAAACCCTCATTCCCTTAACAGCAGCCCATGTGGTATTCATTTACTCTCTCCCATCATCTTCCCCTCAATCCCAGGTATTTTTCTAAGTACTTTCTAAATTTTGAGAGTTGGTAAGTAGAGGAGAAAATGTGCAGTTTCCAAGTCCTGCCCAAAATCCAAGTTTCAATCATGTCTCACAACTTATAAATTCCATGAACATGAATAATGTCTTCAAGTCATAATGCCCCATTTTCCACAGGACTCCTACTCATATATTCTTATGAATAAGTCAATAATTTATAAATTGTAACTCCTGATACAAAATCCTGTGTTTTGATTCTTTTCTCTCTCTTCCATGTTGTCCCTATTCTGAATGCCACAGTGATACACAAGAGCATACATTATGGATACACATCCAGTAAAATTCCTTGCAAACTTGCCTACATTCAATTATCTTCAGTATATATACATTTGTGAGATCTATTCATCAATTTTAACTACTAAATGCCTTCAAGAAAACATGCATACGATTTCCAACAAACTTTCTCAAAATTTATCTTTTGCCCATGAAGTATTTATTAAAGGGTGATCTCTAGAGTTTCCAGCAAGCACTTGATTATTTTGTTGTATTTTACCAGTTTAAAGATTTCTATCTGCTCCATTTTTTTAGTAGGTACGTATGCACTTGGGTCTCAATTAAATTATGAAACCCAGTGTAGTTTTGAGTCTGTACACATTGCAAAGCCTGCAATTATATACATTCCGAAGATTCGGTGCTGGTTCAATGATATATTGTGCACACAAAACACATTAAACACATATTACGACACAGTTGCAAGGTTTTCTTCACAGAAATCCATAAGGACATTTCATCTCCAAAAAGTGCCTTTTGCTGTAGGGTTTTTTAAAAATCATTTTGTAGTGAAAAATTAAATACTGGTTTCTTTGATGTGCTAGTTTCACTGAAAGAATATATTACTAGAGAATGCTTACTATTTTTATAACCATATTGCACTTAAAATCCTCTTGAAAAAAATTTTTTCATTTGTTTTTGTTGTAGTTCTGGGCAAGGGGTGATAAAAAATCTTTACAGTCCAGGCAATCATATTGAGAACAAAGGGCAGGTGTCATTTTTTATTGTGATTGGCCAGCACTGAAACCAGGACTTTTTCCCTCTCTCTAGAAACTATCGTGGAATTTACAGTAATCACCCTGGCTGACTGCCCATCATAGAGCTGAACAGCACAACAACAACAAAAAAATATCTTGGGAGAAAGCCATGACATATTTTTAAAATTCTCATTGTTTTTACTGTTCAACTTTGAAAGATTTTTTTTTAAGAGAAAAGAAAAAACTCACCCAGCTGTTACCACTATTCGTATTCCAATGGCCCCCAAAGTGCTCAAAGCCACCTGGTTGACTTTTGCCTTGGAGCCGGTCCAGGAAAACATTATTTACCCTTTAAACAATGAAAAATATGTGTAAGTGGAAAGCTTGCTACAGGGTTGAGAGATTTTTGAGAACCTAACATGCTGTATGAACTGTGAGGATTGCTTCCCCAACCCCCGCTCAGCTTAGAAGTAATCTGTAGAGACTTCTTTTCACATTAGCCATATGAAATGCTGTTAACAGCCCTTCGCCAGTTGTGACTCCAGCAAGAGGGGACACAATTCTGAACTCAGAACTTCATTCCTTCATCTTCTACCAGTTCTGCAAGAGCCTTATTCCCTAGCAACCATACCCCTCCAAGACCAGCCAGGTGCAAAATCTAGAGGCTGAGAAGAGATGGAAGCTTTGGAAAGACCTGAAACATGAAGGGGAACTAAAAATAGCTCTGTGGTACTATTGTTGCAATGGAGATGTCCCTCCCAAATGACCTGTACCCCACTGCCAGTCTTGCTAAAGTAAATCCCATAAGTGCAAATTAGAAGGAAAATGGGAAGAGATTCATATTAGAAATGGGAAATATCAAAAGAGGGAAACTCAAGTTTTCAAAAGAAAGAATGGGTATATCCTTCCCTGATGTTTGGTCATACTTGCAGTAACCAATTTCAGAAATTAAGGTTAACACGTAGAAGGTAAAACCTTAAGGAAAGGCAAGAAAATGATTATTATAGAGGTCAGAATAAGGGTTAACAGTAGAGTGATGGTTATATTCTATATCTGGAGCTGGCTACTTGAATGTTCACTCTCTAATTAATCATTCTAAATATTTATTTCATGGACTTCCCTGTGTATTATAAAATATAAAAAAATTAAAACTTTCCATGGCCACCATTCTAGTCCAAATCACTATCCTCTCTCTTCTTGCTTTTGCTTCCACTCCCACCCTCTGTAATTCATTCTCCACACAACTACCTTACTAAATTATAAAAGGGATCATGCCTTCCTTTTGCTTAAAACCCTCCTATGATCTTCCATTAGTCTTTTTAATTTTTTTATTTTAAATTTACTTTAATTAACATATAGCATATTAATTTCAGAGTAGAATTTAGTGATTCATCAGTTGTATATAACCACAAGTGCTCATTCTATAAAGTGTCCTCCTTAATGCCCATCATCCAGTTATCCCATCCCCCCAAACACCTCCCCTCCAACAACTGTCAGTTTATTTCCTATAGTTAAGAGTCTCTTATGATTTCCCATTAGTCTTAGAACAAAATACTGGCTTGTAAAATCTTGTATTTTCTGGTTCCTGCCAATCTCATTTTATCTTATTCTCTTCCTCACCATCTATAATCCAGCCACTTGAGACTCAAGTCCAAACTCATTCCCACTTGAGGGCCTTTGCATTTTTTCCTATACCTAATAATAGGGGATATCTACAATGTGACTGTCTCTTGTCCTTTGATGTTAACTCTTCATGGAGGAACTACCAACTTCAATCTCTCTCCTCACAGTACATATCATTGTCTGAAATACTCTTGCTATTAACTTGTTGACTTCTATTTCTTTTCTCCAGATTGTAATTTCCATGCAGTTAGGGATGTTCTCTGCTATTTTATGCCTATTATCAATGCCTAGAACAAAACCTTCACAGAGCCTTGTCCTGATAGGTAAGAAGAGAATGAATGAATCATCCAGGTGTGTGGTCCCCATATCTGCTTGCTTCTGTGACTACAGCTGCATCAAGAAACCACCAATGGTGGTGAGTATAGGCTGCAAAATGGCCCAATGTCCACAGCTCTTAGTTCGTTCACACACTGTCAAAACTGATGTCTTATCATGGATGCAGGTGGTACAATTCACTTTTGGCCATCAGTTACTAGGAGGACAGCACAGTGGGTCAACAAGAGCCCATAGGTGGTAAAGAGATTGTGTTTTTTCTCAATTCCTATTGAGAATTCAAAGAGAAGAAAAAAGTACCAACTTATAGATTTGTTTACTAGTGTTAGAAAGAACATACATTTTATTGCTGTCAAACCACTGCTCTGGCTTTTCTTCTAAGGGTTAATATGGATAAAAACTACTATTTAAGGATGGTTCAAGTTTCAGTAAATCAGTTCAGTTCATTCCACTTTTCAACTCATAGCTCAGATCTTTTCAAGTCCTCCCCCATGCTTTGTCTTTTCTCTCTGAGGTTTCGACTTTCTTCTCTCACTTAGAAAGTTACCATGGGTCAGGTTCCGGTGCAGCCAGGCTCAATCAATATAGGATGCATTGAAAAGCTTGTGAGGAATTCCACAAGCTTTCTGTTATAAAACTCAGAGTTGAGTTTTCTGCTATGTCAACTTCTAAATGGTAGAAAGCATGTTGTCTTTTTGACTCTAATAAAATTATATCCCTGGAGAAAATCTAACTTATGGCCCTTACACACACACACATGTGCGTGTGTGCATACACACACATCCTCACAGAGCTTGTGCTGTTGCCCTCAGCAGGAATAGTCAGGGATTTTATTCGTTCAGAGGCTATTGAATGAGTGTTTTCATTTAACATGCAAGAGCTTACTTTAAACTCTAAAGGGCAATATAAACATATGCTCTCCTCAAAAACTGACTGAGAACATAAAATATGTGTTCAAAAACTTGATCAGTTACCTCAAAACTGGTTACTGAGGTTATAACCCGGAGAGATTTCCTCTTAGATTAAATTTGCATCTATATTTAACTAGAATCAATAAAAAGAAAAAATAATGTGTAGAAAATAAATAACCCCACCAAAATTTAGGTATCCAGTATTATGGAAATAAAGAATGAGGGTCAAGTTTCCCACAACAAGAAATTAATCCTTTCTACCTCTTACCAAATAACTTGCGTTTTTATTGGATGCCCACTGAACATGAATTTCTTAGCCAAGAGGGCCTATTAATGTAACATATCGCACTATCTTTAAGATGCTTAAAGCTTTACAATCTAATCAATCCTCAGAAATCCAGAGAAATAACTGGCTACTACTAACAACCAGTGTTAAAAAAAATGCACTATAGGTTTTTTAGTAGAAAGAATTTTAAAGAGAAAATGAGAAGAACCAGGGGCACTTGAGTGGCTCAGTCGGTTAAATGTCTGCCTTCGGCTCAGGTCATGATCCCAGGATTCTGGGATCAAGTCTCACATTGGGCTCCCTGCTTATTGAGGAGCCTGCTTCTCCCTTTCCCTCTGCCTGCTGTCCCCCTGCTTCTGCTCACTCTGTCAAATAAATAAAATCTTAAAAAAAAAAAAAAAGTTTTTAGAAAATGAGAAAAACCATAAGGAAAAACAATAGGTAGCAGTAATTGCTACCCCTCACCCCCAAAAATAGCCTAACCAATGCATCAGAATTCTGATGTTTTCTTTTAGTCAGAGAAAACCACCTAAATTCACACTTGACATTTTAAAACTATTTTGATAGACTATGTAAGTAAAATAATCAGGTCAAAAAAATATGAGTACCCATCCATAGTTCACAGCTCCAGCAGAATTGGGAGCTTCCATTAACACTCTGTAAATTCTCAATTAAAAAATGAACACAACTAAAAACTACACATTAGCAACAGTGGGAAGGTTAAACGTATAAGTGACACCACTCAGTTTCAAAAGAACTTGCTCTCTTATATCATGAAACCCTTTACATTAAATTCTTCTGAGATTCTCAAGCACATTGCAATAAACTCAGAAAAACCAAGCGCCCCCCAGGAAAATCCTAGAATAATGATAGATATGGAGGTTATTAGCAATGGCCCAACATTAACATGATATTTTACTGGGTGCTCTTAATGTCTGATATTAGGAATAAGAGAGTACTTACAATGTTAAAAATTGTTTAATGGTTTCTATTTTAAGATATTTTTCCTAATATGTTAGTCAATATAAAATAGTTCTTGTCTGACCTTTCGTATTCAAGTATGAGTATCTCACCCTCTATACAAGTTCAGTTATTCTAAAGTTGTGTACAAATAGTAAAAGATCATCTCAAAGTAATAAGATACTTTGTCCCATGGGAGACAAATTAATTATCACCTAAATAAACAAATAGCTTGACAGCATGATTCCGTTTTCTAGTATGAATTTTTGCCACCTCCCCAGAAAAGCTGGATATTTTCTGTCTATGTATGAAAAATCAGATCGTGTATGTGTATGTATATGTATACATATGTAGCAGTTGACATTCTCACATACATAACATGCCCCAATAATATAAAGTTAAAAAGGTAATATAGATTCCAAAACCATATTCAATATGATTATAGTACTTTCTTAAAACATTGCAAAAACTGGGTGCCTGGGTGGCTCAGTGGGTTAAGCCGCTGCCTTCGGCTCAGGTCATGATCTCAGGGTCCTGGGATCGAGTCCCGCATCGGGCTCTCTGCTCAGCAGGGAACCTGCTTCCCTCTCTCTCTCTCTCTCTCTCTCTGCCTGCCTCTCCGTCTACTTGTGATCTCTCTCTGTCAAATAAATAAATAAAATCTTTAAAAAAAAAAAACATTGCAAAAACTTTATAGGTAGTTATTTTAATCAAGCATGCTTATTTTATTAGCCATTTATACCTCCTGTGTTCAGCTTGGTGAGTTTTGGTCCTTTCTTCCTCCTGTTGTTGTTGCTTAAATTCCAGTAATTCACTCTAAGAACAATAAAAATTTTAAAATATGTCTTTCAATTAACATTGTTGTACAGAAGATACCCAAATCAATTACATATTTAACCTGAGCTGGTATACTATTTCATTTTTGAAACTTTTACTTAAGTACCATTTCCATGTGAAATTATGTTCTTATGTAATTAGGTAGCAAAAATTGTACCTTAGTCAAACAATAGCTCTGGGAGTATAAAATTATAAGATTAAAACGCCAATGTGCATGCTCAAGATATTAGACTAATAGGTACAACATACACAGAAGAAAATACAACATGAGTCAAACTCACCTATGTCTTACAAAGAAAAATCAAATCAGTTCTTCAAGAAATGTCACACAATACTATTTCCTGGTATTTCTCTAGCATTTCTTTCCCAACAAATTTATAGCAGCTTACAAATAAATGGTGAACTCAATTCTGTAGTGCAATTCCATTAGTAAAATATCCTCCCTCCTGGAGAATAATCAACTTACCTGTTATTGACTAGTTACTTCTAATATCAGCAGAACTTTGGACTCCCTAGAGGGGATACTTTGCTTCGGGTAGGAGATCATGTTACTACAACTAAATCTCTGCTTCTGACATTCTGATTATCTTCCTAGAAGACGCAACCTTCAACTTACTCTGTTTATGGTGTTAAGCCAAAGAACTAGGTGCCAGCATTTCCCTAGTATTCAATTGCGTTCCTTGAAGCAGACTGATTTTTTAACCTCTTTCAAAGACAGGAAAAGGCAGAGGGATGAAAATTATCAGAACTATGTCATAAATTAGGGCCTGAGTCAGAGAATTTTCTAGTAGAGAAAATACTGACACATCTTAATAAACACATGCCAACACATGTATTTTTTTAAGCACAAAATGTCCTTGATAAAAAGTATAAAATAGTGGGGGGAGGAGTCAAGATGGCGGAGAAGTAGCAGGCTGAGACTACGTCAGGTAGCGGGAGATCAGCTAGATAGCTTATCTAAAGATTGCAAACATCTACAAATCCAACGGGAGATCGAAGAGAAGAAGAACAGCAATTCTAGAAACAGAAAATCAACCACTTTCTAAAAGGTAGGACTGGCGGAGAAGTGAATCCAAAGCGACTGGGAAGATAGACAGCGGGGGGAGGGGCCGGCTCCCAGCAAGCGGCGGAGCAACGGAGCACAAAATCGGGACTTTTAAAAGTCTGTTCCACTGAGGGACATCGCTCCAGAGGCTTAACCGGGGTGAAGCCCGCGCGGGGTCAGCGTGGCCTCAGGTCCCGCAGGTTCACAGAAGGATCGGGGGTGTCTGAGTGTCGCAGAGCTTACAGGTATTAGA